>NC_064626.1:306724177-307027207 GCF_023864275.1 Schistocerca cancellata
CCCAGTTGTGACAGTCAAGTCAAATACCTCACGGCTGTTATCATCAATGCTGCCGAACGTTCCATTCCTCGTACTACTTCTTCTTCACGTCGCGTTTCCGTCCCCTGGTGGAACGAGGCTTGTAGGGACACTATCCGTGCTCGACGACGTGCTTTACGCACCTTTCGCCGCCATCCTACGTTGGCGAATTGTATTGAATACAAACGACTCCGAGCGCAATGCCGTAGAGTCATCAAAGACAGCAAAAAAGCTTGTTGGGCCTCTTTCACCAGCTCCTTTAACAGTTTTACTCCCTCTTCCGTCGTTTGGGGTAGCCTGCGCCGGCTGTCGGGCATTCAGGCCCACTCCTCGGTACCTGGCCTGACCTCGGGTAATGCGGTCCTTGTTGATCCTGTGGCTGTCTCCAACGCCTTTGGCCACTTTTTCGCGGAGGTTTCAAGCTCCGCCCATTACCATCCTGCCTTCCTTCCCAGGAAAGAGGCAGAAGAGGCTCAGCGACCTTCCTTCCACTCGCTGAATCTGGAAACTTATAATGCCCCCTTTACTATGCGGGAACTCGAACGTGCGCTTGCACTGTCCCGGTCCTCTGCTCCGGGGCCAGATGCCATTCACGTTCAGATGCTGGCACACCTTTCTCCGGCGGGCAAAAGCTTCCTTCTTCGTACCTACAATCGCGTCTGGACCGAAGGTCAAGTCCCCATGCGTTGGCGTGACGCCGTTGTTGTTCCTATACCCAAACCCGGGAAGGATAGACATCTTGCTTCTAGTTACCACCCCATTCCTCTTACAAGCTGTGTCTGTAAGGTGATGGAGCGCATGGTTAATGCTCGGTTAGTCTGGATTCTTGAATCTCGACGGCTACTTACTAATGTCCAATGCGGCTTTCGTCGTCGCCGCTCTGCTGTTGACCACCTTGTGACCTTGTCGACATTCATCATGAACAACTTTTTGCGAAGGCGCCAAACGGTAGCCGTGTTCTTCAACTTGGAGAAGGCTTATGATACCTGTTGGAGAGGAGGTATCCTCCGCACTATGCACAGGTGGGGCCTACGCGGTCGCCTGCCCCTTTTTATTGATTCCTTTTTAACGGATCGAAAGTTTAGGGTACGTGTGGGTTCCGTATTGTCCGACGTCTTCCTCCAGGAGAACGGAGTGCCTCAGGGCTCCATCTTGAGCGTAGCCCTTTTTGCCATCGCGATCAATCCAATTATGGATTGCATTCCACCTAATGTCTCAGGCTCTCTCTTTGTCGATGACTTCGCGATGTACTGCAGTGCCCAGAGAACATGCCTCCTGGAGCGCTGCCTTCAGCGTTGTCTAGACAGCCTCTACTCCTGGAGCGTGGCAAATGGCTTCCAGTTCTCTGAAGAAAAGACGGTTTGTATCAACTTTTGGCGATATAAAGCGTTCCTTCCGCCATTCTTACATCTTGGTCCCGTTGTTCTCCCATTCATGGACACAACTAAGTTTCTAGGGCTCACGTTGGACAGGAAACTGTGTTGGTCTCCACATGTCTCTTATTTGGCGGCTCGTTGTACACGTTCCCTTAATGTCCTCAGAGTTCTTAGCGGTTCATCTTGGGGAGCGGATCGCACTGTCCTGCTTCGCTTGTATCGGTCCATAGTCCGATCGAAGCTGGATTATGGGAGCTTCGTCTACTCGTCCGCTCGGCCGTCCCTCTTACGCCGGCTCAACTCCATCCACCATCGGGGGATACGTCTTGCGACTGGAGCCTTCTACACTAGTCCTGTCGAGAGTCTTTATGCTGAAGCTGCCGAGTTACCGTTGACCTACCGGCGCGACGTACTGCTGTGTCGGTATGCCTGCCGGCTGTCGTCTATGCCCGACCACCCCTCTTACAAGTCCTTCTTCGCCGATTCTCTCGACCGTCAGTACGGGTTGTATGTGTCTGCCCTGCTGCACCCCAGAGTCCGCTTCCGTCGCCTGCTTCGACAATTGGATTTTGCCCTCCCTACCACCTTCAGAGAGGGTGAGAGCCCGACACCACCTTGGCTCCAGGCTCTGGTTCATATTTATCTCGACCTCAGCTCACTCCCGAAGGAGGGTACTCCGGCTGCAGTGTATTGCTCACGGTTTGTCGAACTTCGTGCTCGACTTGCCGGTCACGCCTTTATTTACACCGATGGCTCCAAAACTGACGATGGTGTCGGCTGTGCCTTTGTCGTCGGGGCCGCCACCTTTAAATACCGGCTCCTCGACCAATGTTCCAGCTTTACAGCCGAGCTTTTTGCTCTCCATCAGGCCGTTCAGTATGCCCGCCGCCACCGCCATTCATAATATGTACTCTGCTCTCTCAGTGCTCTTCAGAGCCTTGGAGCTCCGTATCCGGTCCATCCCTTGATTCAACGGATACAGCAGTCCCTCCATTCTTTCGCTGATAATGGTGGTTCTGTCAGCTTTCTGTGGGTTCCCGGACATGTAGGAGTGCCTGGGAATGAGGCTGCGGATGCTGCAGCCAAGGCTGCAGTCCTCCTGCCTCGGCCAGCCTCCCATTGTGTCCCGTCATCTGACGTTCGTGGGGATGTATGTACGAGGCTTGTGTCGTTGTGGTGGGATGCTTGGTCATCCCTCCAAGGAAACAAGCTCCGCGCAGAAAACCGCTCCCAACTGCTTGGACAACATCCTCCCGACCATCTCGGCGCGAGGAGGTCCTTCTGACCAGGTTGCGGATTGGGCATTGCCGGTTTAGCCACCGCTACCTGCTCTCCGGTGACCCAGCCCCGCAGTGCCCTTGTGGTCAGGCATTAACAGTGCGCCATGTTTTATTGTCGTGTCCTCGTTTTAGTCAATTTCGTGTTGTCCTGTCCCTGCCATCTACTTTACCGGATGTTTTAGCTGATGACGCTCGAGCAGCTGCTCGTATTCTGCGTTTTATAACTTTAACTGGCTTGTCCAAAGACATTTAATCTTTTTACTTATTTTATCTGCATCTTTGTCAGGTCCTTCTGGTGTCCCCTCCATCCCCTTGAGTTTTACCAGATTCCATGTGCTCTAACAACAGTGACTGGGCGCTAATGACCTCAGCAGTTGAGCGCCCTTAAACCCAACCAAAAAGAAAACCGCTTAATTGTAATAAAAAAAGGTAAAAAAGGGCTTTAAAATGGGAGTCATTTCCTGAAATGCGTCGTGCAACAAATAATAGAAGAAAATCGCTACTGGCAGCAACAAACGTTACTTTATGAACAAACCAATTATGTTCATTTATGTCGAGGTTATTGTACAATAATCTTGGAGGGAGTATGCGTAATATTTAATACGCTAATGGTATGGTGTCTAACGTTCCTATATAATTTCATCGTAAAGATTTGAAAACGAGGTCGTCATGCCTGTGAAAGCAGATGTGATTGATTGGCCCATGCTCAAACTGAAAATCAATATAAATGTCAGAGGAAACTACAGTGAAAAGAAAAGTAAATGTTAAGGCCCTGTCCAATATCTTGAGAGATTAAACAATGAAAATAGGGCTAGGATATATTCCATAGATGTTTGCTTTAAGCACACAACTTCAGGGATACAGATCCAAAGGTAGCGGATGCGTGGCGCGTTAAGTACTGGGTTTTCTTAATACGATGTCAGCTGTATGTGGGTGTCGTGGCGTACGCACAGAGGATACATTATGAAAGGTGGTTATTTCTGAAGAAACCGGTTTTCGGTTTTATCGCTTTTTTTCAGTGGCAGTTTAACATGAGTATTAAGACCACTCAAAATAACCGGTTTCTGAAGGGATGCATTATGAATGGTGGTTATTTCTGAAGCAACCAGTTTTCGGTTATATCCATTTTTTTCAGTGGCAGTTTAACATGAGTATTAAGACCTCTCAAGATAACCGGTTTCTGAAGTAACCGATTTTCGGTTTTTTTCATTTGTATTGTGTTGTTGTTGTTGTGTTCTTCAGTCCTGAGACTGGTTTGATGCATCTCTCCATGCTACTCTATCCTGTGCAAGATTCTTCATCTCCCAGTACCTACTGCAAACTACATCCTTCTGAATCTGTTTAGTGTATTCATCTCTTGGTCTCCCTCTACGATTTTTACCCTCCACGCTGCCCTCCAGTACTAAATTGGTGATCGATGCCTCAGAACATGTCCTACCAAGCGATCCTTTCTTCTAGTCAAGTTGTGCCACAAACTTCTCTTTTCCCCAATCCTATTCAGTACCTCCTCATTAGTTATATGATCTACCCATCTTATCTTCAGCATTCTTCTGTAGCACCACATTTCGAAAGCTTCTATTCTCTTCTTGCCCAAACTAGTTATCGTCGATATTTCACTTCTATACCTGGCTACACTCCATACAAATACTTTCAGAAACGACTTCCTGACACTTAAATCTATACTCGATGTTAACAAATTTCTCTTCTTCAGAAACGCTTTCCTTGCCATTGCCAGTCTACATTTTATATCCTCTATACTTCGACCATCATCAGTTATTTTGCTCCCGAAATAGCAAAACTCCTTTACTACTTTAAGTGTCTCATTTCCTAATCTAGTGCCCTCAGCATCACTAGATTTAATTCTACTACACCCCATTATCCTCGTTTTGCTTTTGTTGATGTTCATCTTATATCCTCCTTCCAAGACACTATCCATTCCGTTCAACTGCTCTTCCAAGTCCTTTGCTGTCTCTGACAGAATTACAATCGGCGAACTTCAAAGTTTTTATTTCTTCTCCTTGGATTTTAATACCTACTCCGAATTTTTATTTTGTTTCCTTCACTGCTTGCTCAATATACAGATTGAATAACATCGGGGAGAGGCTACAACTCTGTCTCACTCCCTTCCCAACCACTGCTGCCCCTTTCATGTCCCTCGACTCTTATAACTGCCATCTGGTTTCTGTACATATTGTAAATAGCCTTTCGCTCCCTGTATTTTACCCCTGCCACCGTATCTTGTACTATATGTGGCAATCAAAGACTGAAAAATTTTGACTCCCTCAGTTTCAAGATGCATAAAATCAAAATATTAAATTTAAGAGGAAAATAAGGGAAAACAGTAAGCACAACGTTCGCTGCTTCTCTCGAAAAGTGATAAGTGGTTGAATACTACTAAAATCATCAGTATTCTCCTATTAATTCTAATTTTTGGCAACTCTGCTCCAAAATCATGTTGTAATCGAGGATGATACCACTATCTGGGCATTACGAATAGTCAGTGCCAAATGTTCATTGTCCGTTTTCAAAAGCTGCGGCCAAATAACGGCGTATTATGTAGGCTTAGCCAATAGATCAGCTGCTTCCTATTTGTATTGTAAACTATTAGTGAATTGCTAAGTTTGAAATTTTCTCCTCATATGATGTAGCAAGTTTGTGGTGGCTCCTCTTCTCTTAATCTTTTATGCAAATGGGTATTGCACTTTATTAATACCATACTCTGTAAAGTTCTTCCAGACTAGGGATAGTGCCATTCTTTAATACAACTATGTCTGACAACAGCAGAAAACTAAGATGTAGACCAGATTGAACAAGTCTCGCACACTACAGCGTACACGCCACATGGTAACAGGTATGTAATTGTCTCACCAACGCTGTACCAATTCTTATGCCATGTGTTTGTCGCTAGTTTGTGTCGACATTGTTGTTAGAGTAACAATAAATCGTTTTTTAAATAATGTTTATTTAAAAACGAAAAATTTTAGCACTTCTGCCAACTGATATTTCAGTTATTTATCCGGTTATTAGTAAAAAATAAGAAACATCTCTTATAACCGAGACGAAACAAATACAGAAAAATTCCGGTTGTGCAGAACTAAAATACTGGTGCCGGTTTTAATCGATCGGTTTTTTCCATCCCTAGCACGCATTGGAGCGATGAGTGCTCAGCTACCTGCTGGGAGTAGGCTGTTGCAAACGTTAATCTCACTGTGGTGATGAGTAAGCAGTAGTTCGCAGGGTGGCAATCTAACGGAAAGGCATCCAGGATACTTTCGTCGCTTCTACTAGTGCGTATAAGGTATTGTATTCTTGTTACTGTGACGAAGACGCTACATATGGTACATAACTATTGAAACTTCTTTATTAAAATTCCTTGCTGCTTCTGTAGCTCAATCAAATGGGAAGTTGAAGCTTCTACCTTATTTAACTCTGAAACATCAGAGTAAATTGAACGTACTGGGCCTACTTTCTCTTTACTTGTTCTTGTCATGTCAACACTGATCCACAATATTCTAGCGCAATGCAATCTGACTGCTCAAAAAAAAAAATAAATAAATAAAATGATTAATTCAAAAGAATGGCCATGACTAAAAGGAAATCCTAACAATAACCTATACATTTCATTAAGCACTTACCTCACAAAAATCTTCATGATGCGAACTACTGCAATACAGCGAGCGTCAATACTGCCAGCTAAATAAAAGATTCTAGCTAGTAAAGTCACTAACTACTAATAGGCATGTGGTTAACAAAGGAAAGATTTTGTTGCAAACCAAATAATGTATTTTTTGCCTTAATAATGTGACATCCAGTTCAGACACGAATATAAATCGTCATTGACATCTAACAAAAAGGTATATAATCATGAATAATCTCCAATCTCCAAGTCGAACATGTACAGATCGTGTCAATGCTAACTTCTCACATCTAACATCCATCACTGCTGGCTGTTCATCTCCAACTGCCCAACAGTACTTCCATCACTGCTGGCGACTAACTTCCAACTGTCCAACATTACTGGCGATTAACTTCCAACAACGAGTCCAACTAGCCACAGGATCTCTTACAAAGAAAGCTCAGTTAGAGATCCAATGCAAAGCGCTACACAGCGCTGCCAACACAGAAGCAGCCCACTTACATAGCCTCTCTGCTGCCCACAAAAAATTATTTTGGGCAGTGGCCAGGATCAATTTGTTATAATTTTTTATATTTACAATATCAAATAGATCAAAGGCACACAATTATTCATTCAATGTAGGTCAAAAGCAAATATTGTCCTCACAGTCCCTAAAGACAGTGCTAATCATTTATTAGAGTAGTAGTCTATGACAGTTTTATGCACAAAGTCTGAGGAGTAAAAGAAAATTCACACCCAAGAAGCGGATCTCCATGCAGTGTTGAAGATGTGTTGTCCTCCCAATGAAAACACAGTGCTGACTCTTGACATGAATATTGGTAACAGGCCACAACAGAGCAAACCCACAGCAGAGTCAAACGAAGTCTTGAAGAATATTGGTAGAATTTGTAGGTCACCACAGAGTAGACCCACAGTATTTCTTATAGAGATTATGGCAGTAATGGGCCACCAAAGGTGCAGACTCACTGTAGTCCTATTAGAGATTATGATAGTAGGGGGCCACCAAGGGTACAGACCCACTGTAGTCCTTGTACAGATGGACAGCAACAATCCATTGTGACTGTGCAGGTGCACAATCACAATTGAAGAGTTTTGCAGATGCTCTGAGATTTTACACATACAGTATGACCAACAGAAATGTGTGCAGTAAAATGAATCCCTACTATTTACTTAATTTGAAGAACTGCTGTCTACACAGTTTACAGTTTTACAGCATAAGAATACCATTACAAATGTCCAGAAAGCCTAATTAAAGAACATGATAATACAGATATCATTTATAGCAATAGAAGCTTTACAAAGGAATAGAAATAAGCATATATATGAGTATTCCAGTAATTGTGACATAACTAAATAAATGAAAAATGAGAAATCTATTGAAGTATTAACTTGACACATGAGCATTAAAAGAAAACAGAACAGAATAAATAATGTCTAAACATCTTTCTAAAGTAAAGAATATTTTAGATTTGAGGATAACAATATTCCTCATCATAGTAAATGTAACTTAGTACTAGAAGAGAAAAATTCAATTAGTCTTAACAGGTAAATACACAGAGACCGGAAAAACACAGATATACAAGGGTACACATAAACACATAGCAGAATAAAACAAAAGGAAAGGACGGGGTTTGTTTTCAGTGTAACATTTGGTACTGCAGTACTTGTGATACTTCATTTCCAGTCAAAACTTCGTTTTCCCACAGATCTTTTCTTCTTATTTCAACATTTATTCCCACAAAGAAATATCCTATCTAAGCATGCTTTCTGAATTTACGTTCACATATTTCTTACATCATCATTTATTTTCCTTTATCTTACCTCATCATTTGTTTCCAAGAAAATCCTACCTAAACCTGTTGTCCGTATACCCTACTTATCAGTTCATTTCCTCTTTCAATATAACTATTCCTCAATATGCAATACTCTTTGGCCAAACTTTTTTTATAGCTTCTCAGTACATTTTTCTTCCCAATTCATCACAGTTCATTTTCTTATATAGCATAACCCTCTTAAACTAACTTAAATCTACTGAGCTCAGATACATAAACTACAGAATGAGGCAATGCAGCAGCACAAATCAGTTAACACAAACAGCAATGACAAAAAAAAAAAATGCAAATTGGCAAAGCAAGCAGCAGTATATCTAAATTATCAAAGCAAATACAATATCACAGTTAATATAAGGCAATATGCAGCAAATGAGAAAAATAAATTGGTGCTAACTGGCTTATAAGAGTAGTACAAAGTAAAATTCAGCAGGACAATGCCTGGCAAATAGCAGCAGCAAATGCAGTAACTTATACCTAAACACGACAAAGCAGAATCAGAGAAAATATACCAGTGAAGATAGCAATGCAGATAAGGGAATGTCTATTTACATCTAAATGCCTATGTCATATCTTCACACTAAAGTGATGCACCACAACAACCTATTCTACCAAAAAGTTACCAAGTCCTTGAAAAGGAAATTATGTATACAGTTCCTGTTATCAATCACTTCTCCTTCTTATGCTTCTTTCGTTTCCTAGTACTCCTTTCACTTAAGAATGTAGATCATAAAATTATTATTTAATAGATCTGTAGACGGAAAGCGTTTACATTAGTATATGTATTAAATTTTATTTTATAAAAACAGTGCTACAGCGCAACTAGAAACTAGATATCAAATAAAATAAACAAATATGTACAAGGCAAAGCATGAAAATGTCATTCAATAGCCATATAGCGTTTCATAAGTTAGTAAAAGTTCTCTCAACTCTCGTAGAAAGACACTTGTCACAATCAGGTGTGTAGATGTAAAAATATTTCTCATCACTTCATGAGCATTTCAGTAAATAGCACAAAGTACGAACCCCACAGTGTAATCATAGGTTTCCAAGTAATAGTGTGTCGTGTTTGTGATGCGTTCTGCAAAGAAATGTTAATAATGAGGTCAACAGCCTGTCTTTTCTACAACCATGCGAGCGGTTGTAAAAGTGCAGGTAGCTTCAAAGTGGCTAAAGCAGCACAAGGAAAGTTAAAAGTCCACACAAAAATAAGTATATTTCAAAGCAAGTAGCATGCAGCCCAGCACAGTGTTACATCAAGGTCACATTCACACTTTACTGAAATATTTACGACAGCAGTCTCCATTACAATGACAGCTTGATACCAATAAAAAGTTTCACAGGTTGAAAATTTACGTTAGAAGTGTATAGAAACGAAATCTCATGAATAACAGTGTCCAAAAATTTCTGTTGGCATTGTGGTATCCACATTCACATATATATATATTCATATCTCATAATTCTTAAAGCACAATTCTATAATAACATATCATAACAGATCAATCACAGCTCAAAATCGTCGTAGCTTCCTTCAATAATCTCAAAACCTCTAAAATAATTCTCTCTGCTCGCTTCTATAGAGTCATCTACCTCAAACATACTTCAAAAATCATGATCCCATGCAAAATACATCACTCAAATCTCTTGTAGTATCACAATGGTTTCTAAAGTAAATGTGGAAAGTTCCCAAAATGCAGTCAAAATACAGTGTTGTAAGTGTGAAGTAATCTGTGTAATTACATAAATATGTGTCACTGACATAATAAAAAAAATGTTTGTCTCTCTCAGTTAGATGATCAGATACCTGTGTAATTCTGTGTTAGAGAAATATGGTACTGATGTCTAAAACTGTACAAGCAAATATCATTTTAGCTAGGGCTCCTTGCGCTTGCTACACGCGTGGTACACAAAGTAAGCGCATACCCCCATGAGGGTTAATGTAATTATACCCTCAGGCGTTACAGATTAAAATTCGGAATGAACTGTATCGCCAAAAATCTTCTAATAAAGAAGTTTCATCTGGTGAACCTGCCAGGATACCTCCCTGGAATCTCCTGATTTTTGTGCTAATTTGAATAATTAGTGCATGAATAGAAATTAGTTATTGTTACTGCTAGTGTGTAATTGTATAGAGAATTTCCTTTGTAGTTGTAGTTTCTCATTGTTGTTCAATATTGTAATGAGCAAAGCAGTTGTGGTGTGCATGTGGAGTTGCACCAAATATTTTGCAGTCGCATTTGCAATTAATTAGATATTATTTCCAATGCCATTTTTAATGTGTTTTCTTATTTTTGCTCTTCAAACTGTGTTTTTCTGTGTTATCATATGAAATTCTGTGATAATCATGGTGTGTGAAAAGTGCAACACTAGGCTCCAAAGTAAATTGAAAAATCACAGAAAGGATCAGAGTAGCGTGTTAGCACCACCATAGTAATGAAGTGACAAATGTTCAAAACAACTTGGTAATTGCACATGGGGAAGTGGACCAGGCAGTAAATAACAGTGTAGATAGTGAAACAGTTAGTGAAGAGGAAAGTATTGTCGATCGAACGGTCGGCAATAGCTCGCCTCAGAAATGAGAAATTACAGAACAAAATCTTGCAAATAGCATAGATTCAGGTTACCCTTTTCTCAATTACGTCAAGACTCACACTCTGCTTTTCAAAATGCGAATGTTGCCGGTGCAAATGCACTCCCGTAAAGCATAAACAAACATGTTCCAGACACCAATATATTGTTATTACAATTAATGGAACAAATGGGACAAAACCTTCAAAAGTTAGACACAGTTGAACAAAGTCAGGAACGAACACAGCAACGGCTACAAAAGTTAGACACAATGGAACAAAATCTTCAAAAGTTAGCACAACACTTGAACAAACCCATGAAGGTTTAACCGCTGAGTTCTTAAAATCGAATTTAAATGTCGAAAAGTTTGTAAAGACTTAAAAGCGCAAATTTGTGAGCATATTCAGCGTATTTATTCGCGACATGAAAACACATTACATAACCATGAAGCAGCCATAAAAGAACTGCAGACGTTCACGAAAATCACGACACCTTGCAGGCTAAAACTGACTCAGTTGTGTCTACCGATATGATCATGCAACTTGTTCAAACTCAGGAAAACTTAAAGGACAGAGTAGATACGCTTTCGACACAAATGTACAGTTTAAAACTTGGTTCAGAAGAAAAAGTGGAGGAAATCAGCACCTTATAAGAAAAAGTAGTCGAAGTTTTATGTCAGCTAACTAATTTATCTACAAAGGTAGATGATGATCTGAATGATACAAGACCGGTAGACTTTACTGACTCAGAAGAGTACGAACAAATTAGGAAATTCAAACAAAATCAGAATCAAATCAATACACAGTACATAAGAGAAATGCGGGAAGTACACGATAAGTTGGCACAGGTAACACAAGAATTATATATTTCGGAGGACACTCGCGCTCCGACTCTGAAAGAGGGCTTTAGAAATACGGAAAAGCCACAAAGTAATAACACAGGGTATTTTGGAAATTTTGAAAGGAATTGGTAAGGTGCACCGAATCTTGAGATGAAACCACTGACACGACGAAACAATGACCGATTTGCAACTCGGCATCACGATGACTTTGACTATAAGCTCTTCATTATTTCATGTAAATTTAAAACATTCAAGAATTCCGGTAATGATATACATCCACAAGCTTGGCTACATCAGTTTGCTCATTGCTTTCCTCCTAATTGGTCATTGGATCACAGATTAGAATTTATGTGTGGCTATCTAGAAAATGAACCAGCAGTAAGAATGCGTTCGGTTATTCGCGACTGTCACAGTGAATGAGATTTCTGTCATGCCTTCCTTTCAGCTTATTGGTCATAGGCTACTCAAGATAGAGTAAAACACAGCATCATAATGATGAAACATTTCGAACAATCTGAATTTGCTAGCCCTGTAAAATATTTCGAAGATATGTTGCACAAAAATCAGTATTTGTGAATCACATATAGCCCATCAGAACTCATCCACATTTGCTTAATTAAATTGCCTGAACATTTGAGATATGTTATTTTGGCAGGACATTGCAAAGATGACATTGAGGATTTTCAGGGACTTTTACAATAATTGGAAATCGACACAGACTGTTGCGGGATGCGAAAACAGGAAAACAAAGGTTACAAGTCACATACGTGACAATTCCATGACGACAGAAATATTAACTGGGCACGACAAGACTACTTTTATATCGCAAATCATGACCAAAATAGACACCACCCATGTGACAACTGTTGGCAGAATAACAATAGTTACAGGGAAAGATCAACTCTCCATGGTCATTATTATGACAGAAACAATCGTAGAAATAGGCAATATGGGAACCAGAATAAATATTATCAAGGGAGACTGAATAACTTCAGATGCAACATTCCACCTCGCAATTACGATTCAGGGAGAAATTCTCCACCACTTAACCAACAAGAAAGAAACTACAGAAACTACCGACATAACGACAAACGATATAATCATGACTACAGAACTGAATTTAATCAGAGCTGGCGGGATTCAAACAGGGCAGGGCCCTCTCGACAAGTTGAAATTGTAAAAGTTAGTTGTCCAAATCCCCAGTAGCGACGCGCGACAGCAAAGAGATAACAGAAAATGACTCGCACCACTGGCAGCCACAAAAAAAAAAGTTATGAAGCTGATGACGTAGCTGCCGTGGCTTTTAATTACGTGAAAATGGAAGACATTAGGGACATCTTACTCCAGGAAAATAACGTAAAACAGAATAATATTGCATATCCTGTAATTCACATCACAGCAAACAACATAAAATTGTCGGCCGGTGTGACCGTGCGGTTCTAGGCGCTACAGTCTGGAACCACGTCACCGCTACGATCGCAGATTCAAATCCTGCCTCGGGCATGGATGTGTGTGATGTCCTTAGTTCTAGGGGACTGATGACCTCAGATGTTAAGTCCCATAGTGCTCAGAGCCATTTGAAATTTGACATAAAATTTATGGCAGTACTTGACTCTGGCAGTCCTATTTCAGTAACTAGTGAAACAGCTTTTAGTAAATGCAACAATTTGATCAATTGCCCCACACTTTCTTTACGTAAGATTAAATTACAAGGTGCAATTTTTGGAAAAAGTGTAGATGTACGCCAACAGACTTACTTACAATTCTTTTGTCAAAGCCACAGATTTACTATGAATTTTCTTATTGTGCCATTATTGTCGACTGAAATTATATTGTGTGTAGACTTTTTGAATGAATATAAAGCAGTTTTAAATTTTCATGATGCTGAAATAAGTTTAGAGAAAGAAGGTAAGTCAATAGCTTTGAAATTTGGAACTTTCGACAGAACTTGACACTAATAATCACTTTGCAAGTATCGATAGGTATGATATTGATGACGTATGAGATACTAACGATATAATTCAGAATAAAATTCAAACAATTGAGAACTGTAATGACACTGATAGGCAAGACCTTTTTGACATTTTACAAGCACATTTCACAGTTTTTACTCACAATAAAGGAACAATTAAAGGATTTCAATACCAATTTCGTGTTCGTGAGCATACTAAATTTTGCGTCAGACTTTACGTAATTCCGGCACACTATAGGGACCGTGTTAGAACGGAAATACAATCTATGCTTGGCGAGGACATTATTGAGCCTGCAGTGAGCTCATACATAATCCATTGCATGTTGTTGAGAAGAAAAACTGATCGATCAGGCTTGTCTTAGATTTGAGACAAATAAATATCATCATCATTCCTGAAACAGACAGTCCGCAAACGTTGGAAGAACTTCCATTAACAAAGGTTATTAAAACGTCCAGAAGCATGTGCATCATGCCTGAGATTAATACATCTGATAACAAAATCAAAACGATTTGGAACATTATTACATGGGAGACAGGACAACCAAGAGTACAGGATGACGACATCACTATCAAAGTGAATGGAAACTTGATAAACAACAAGCCGGAAGTCGAAAACATTTTGAATAATCAGTTTTTAAATGTTGTAGAGAAAATAGGATCTAAATGTTCATTAGAAGAAGCAAGGCAGTTAATGGAAGAGGCCTTACCCACACCGTTTGATACAATTGAAATTCCACCCACCTCTCCATCTGAAATTAGGAAGATAATAAACTCTCTCAAGAATAAAAGCTCACATGGGATTGATGGCATTTCCAGCAGGATAATAAAAGCTTGTTCCCAAGAAATAAGTGGGATTCTAAGCCACATGTGTAATAGCTCTCTGAAGCAGGGTATTTTCCCAGATAGACTGAAGTATGCCATTGTTATACCACTGCATAAAAAAAGGGGATACTTCTGATGTCAACAACTACCGCCCAATCTCTCTTCTGACTGCCTTACTCAAACTTGTTGAAAAAGTAATATATTGTAGAGTAGCTTCACACCTTTGTAAAAATAAAGATTTAACAAAATGTCAGTTTGGTTTCCAACAGGGTTTTTCAACGGAAAATGCTATATATACTTTCACTAATGAAATATTAAATGCTCTGAGTAACCGGAAGTCACCCATTGGGATTTTTTGTGATCTATCAAAGGCTTTTGATTGTGTAAATCATGGAATACTTCTAGATAAGCTCAAGTACTGTGGCATGAATGGGACAGGGCTCAAATGGTTTAAATCATACCTAACTGGAAGAGTGCAGGAAGTTGAAATGAACAGTTCACATAATATGCCAAAAAACTGGTGATTTCTCAAACTGGGGAACAATCAAGAAAGGGGTGGCGTAAGGTTCGGTCTTGGATCCTCTGCTGTTCTTAATATATATTAATGACTTTCCATTCTATATTCACGAAGATGCAAAGCTGATACTTTTTGCCGATGATAGAAGTATAGCTATCACACCTGACAGACAAGAGTCAACTGGTGAAATTGTAAACGATGTTTTTCAGAAAATCATTAAGTGGTTCTCTGCAAATGGGCTCTCATTAAACTTTGACAAAACACAGTATATACAGTTCCACACAGTAAATGGAATAACCCAATTAATAAATATAGACTTCGATCAGAAATCGGTAGCTAAGGTAGAATATTCAAAATTTCTAGGTGTATGCATTGACGAGGAGTTGAGCTGGAAAAAACACACTGAGGGTCTGCTGAAACGTTTGAGTTCAGCTACTTATGCTATTAGGGTCATTGCAAATTTTGGCGATATACATCTGAGTAAATTAGCTTACCACGCCTATTTTCATTCTCTGCTTTCGTATGGCATCATATTCTGGGGTAACTCATCATTGAGTAAAAGAGTGTTCATTGCACAAAAGTGTGTAATCAGAATAATTGCTGGAGCTCATCCAAGATCATCCTGCAGACACTTATTTAAAGAGCTAGGGATCTTCACTGTAGCCTCACAATATATATATTCACTTATGAAATTTGTTATTAACAATCTCAACGAATTCAAAAGTAATAGCAGTGTACATGGCTACAACACTAGGAGAAAGGATGATCTTCACTACTCAAGGTTAAATCTAACTTTGACTCAGAAGGGGGTAAATTATACTGCCACTAAAGTCTTTGGTCACTTAACTAATAGCATCAAAAGTCTGACAGATAGCCATATAGCATTTAAAACGAAATTAAAAGAATTTCTTAAGGCAACTCCTTCTACTCATTAGATGAATTTTTGGATATAGTAAGTGGGTAATTTCCCAACCTCCACCAAAGAAAAAAAAATTGAGTGTCATGTAATATTTTGTGTAATGTAATAACTTGTATAGACACCTTTTATTAACCCGACAGGTTCCACATCATTACGAAGTGTCGTATTCACGATCTATGGAACAAGTACTAATCTAATCTAAGCTTCCTCAAAATTTCAGATGTGTAAAATTGTTGTCTTCTGTTGATCTTAGCTCCAGCTTCTATCAGATTGAACTTCATCCAGAGTGTAGAAAATATACAGCTTTTCTCTGTTTCGGCGTTTGTTATCATTTTCGGGAAACTTCCTTTTAGTTTGAACATTTCTTCGGCAGCATTCATTCGTGGGCCAAATTTCATATTACCTGAGTTCTTAAAACGTCACATCACCTTATACGTGGACGATATTTTAATAGCAGAAGTCTCTTGGGAACAAGATAATCGTATCCTCAACAGCGTGTTACGTATTTTTGCAGACTCTGTAATCACAGTTAACTTGGAAAATTCTGATTCAGTAGGAAGAAGGTGACATTTTTGGGACACATTATTTCTTCTGAAGCCATTCAGCCGGATCCTGAAAAATTAGAAGCAATCACAGCCATTCCAGTTCCACACACACACACACACACACACACACACAAAAAATCCGCATTTTTCTAGGTCTCGTGAATTTTTACCGTCGCTTTCTGAATATGCAGATTCTAATATCATCACAACTTTGTTTTCTCACAGGGAAAAATACTATTTGGAACTGGGACGAACAGGCACAGTTGGAATTTCATTCTTTGAAAGAGGCGCTATTTAATGCACTGATCTTAGCTCACCGAGATCCGTCACAAGATTTCTGCCTTAGCACGGATTCTTCAAAAGTTGGTCTTGGTACCCATTTATTTCAAGAAGTCATAGAAAATAACATTGCTGTTCAGAAAACCATCGCTTTTGCTAGCCGCGTGCTATCAAAATATGAAAAAAAAAATTATCCCACCACTGAATTAGAAGCTTTAGCTGTCGTTTGGGCATTTCACAAATTTCGTTTCTTTCTTTCTGGCAAACACGTAAAAGGTTATAGTGATCATCGTGCATTACAATTTCTTATGTCATCAAAATTAAATAATGATAAGACTGAAACGTTGGGAATTGTTTCTACAAGAATTCCGCTTCACAATAGTCTACATTTCTAGCAAGGAAAACACTGATGCGAACATACTGTCACGTGCACTGTCTGGCCTTGAGAGAAGCAACAGAAAAGCTAACACTGAGAAAAATTTCAGTATTCTTTACATTCAAAAAGTAGCCTTTGAAAACCTCATCACTGCTGGCTGTTCACCTCCAACTACCCAACAGTACTTCCATCACTGTACCCAACACCACTGGCGATTAACTTCCAAGAACGAGTCCAACCAGCCACAGAGTCTCTTACAAAGAAAGCACAGTCAGAGATCCAATGCAAAGCGCTACACAGCGCTGCCAACACGGAAGCAGTCCACTTACATAGTTGATGAAATTCTTTTCTGCTTCTATAGCTGAATGAAATGGGAAGTTGAAGCGTCTACGTTAATTAATTCTGAAACCGCTGAGTAAAACTGAACGTACTGAACCTACTTTCTCTTTACAATATTCAAGCGCAACTCAATCTGACTGCTCAAAAAAAGGATAACCTGACTTCAAATGATTAATTCAAAAGAATGGCCCTGAATAAAAGGAAATCCTAACAATAACCTATACATTTCATTAAGCACTTACCTCACAAAAATCTTTATTACGCGAACTACTGCAATACAGCGAGCGTCAATATTGCCAGCTAAATAAAAGATTCTAATTACTAAAGTCACTAACTGCTAATAGGCATGTGGTTAGCAAAGGAAAGATTTTGTTGTAAATCAAATAATGTATTTTTTACCTTAATAATGTGACATCCAGTTCAGACAAAAGTATAAATCGTGAGGTATATAATCATGAATAATCTTCAACATGTACAGATCGTTCACCTACGCTAACACTTCAGACCTCTACCCTCCATCAATGCTAACCTCTCACATGTAACATCCATCATTACAATGAAAGCACAGTCAGAGATCCAATGAAAAGCGCTACACAGCGATGTCAACACAGAAGCAGCCCACTTACATAGGCCCCCTGCTCCCCACAGTAAAATTTGCTAATTATTTTGGCCGGTGGGCAGGATCAATTTGTTTAAATTTTTATATTAACAATATCAAATAGATCAAATGTACACAATTATTCATTCAATGATGCTTAAAAGCAAATATTGTCCTCACAGTCCCTAAAGACAGTCCTAATCATTTATCAAAGTAGTAGTCTATGACAGATTTATGCACAAAGTCTGAGCAGTAAAAGAAAATGCACACGCAAGTAGTGGATCTTTATGCAGTCTTAAAGAAGCGTTATCCTCCCAACGGAAACAGTGCTCTCTCACGATGTCTTATGACTACTGAGGTCGCTGTTGTGGACTACCTGGCAGGAGGTGGCAGCACAATGCGCCTAATATAAAAATGTATGTTTTTATGGGCGTCCGGATATTTTTGATCACATAGTGTATGTGTGAGTTGCATTGGGATGTATAAAAACGAAATAAACAAAATTCACAGCCAGATATTCCTGGCATGATGACGTGGTAATGTAGTCCTTGCATGCACTATCTGATCAAAAGTGTCCGGCCGCCTATCAGTGAACATCAATATGGGGTGTGTCAACCCTTCACATTTATGAGAGCTTGAACTCTGCAGGGGACACATCCAGAGTGGTGGCTGAATATCTATGGAGGGAAGGCAGCCCATTCTTCGTCAAGATCCGAAATCAGAGGCGGCAGTGATGTTAGGCGCTGGGACCACGAACTTGGCGACGTTCTAACACATACACGAAAATTATGACCAATGCAACTAGGTCGCTAATAACAGTCAACAGATGTCAGTTGACCTTTATTACATTACGCTTTTTGTCGTAGCTCATTGTCAAATTATCAAGCAACAAAGTTAACGCACTAGTTTCAAACACAGTCAATGTGGCACGTACAGATTTACAATTGAAAGTTAGTAGTGCCAAGTACGCAAGAACAACGTCAATACACATTCTGACTCCTCCAAAAGACGTTACACTGGGTTCAGATCGGTATCCTGGCTAGGTCAACCCATTTCAGGAATGTTAGTGTCCACAAATCATTGTCTCAAAGATGCTGTTTCTCACAGGGTGCATTGATATGTTCATACGACAATCATCGTCTCCTAACATTTCGTCTTCTGTAAGCAGTAGACAATGCTGCAAAATATTTTCATATCTTTTTGCATTGAGCTTTTTCGTAGTCACAATAACTCGACCATACCCTAATGACGAGGAACACCACGAAATCCTTGCTTTACTTTTGGCAGTAAGCATGATGGCTGGTAACGTTCTCCAGACGTTCGCCAAACCCTAACCCTTCCATCGGATTGCCACTGGCTGTAGCGTGACTCATCACTCCAAATCACTCATTCCCAGTCATCCATATCCAGTGGCGTCGATCTTGACGTCACCTCAAGCGTCGTTTAGCGTTGACTATAAAAATATAGCAGGCTGGGTTGGCCGAGTGGTTCTAGGCGGTACACTCTGGAACCGCGCGACTGCTACGGATGTGTGTGACATTCACATGTCACTACATTTACTTTTTAGTGTTTCCTGCTGATAATACAATTCGATCTTGCTGTAGTATTCAGTTCTGTTTTCTGACGCAAAAATTTTCATTAGGCTTCCAGTTGAAAAACGACAAGGAATTTCGTATAGTTCTGCCCAGGAAACGAAAACTAAATTAAGAGCAGTTACCGCATTAGCTCATCTCCCACAAATTAGGCTATTTCTAGCAATATGACGTTCACAATCCATGTTAGTAACTCAGTTCATAACAGTGAGCGAAAAATGCTTCTGGTCATATAATGCACAAACAGGCTAACTATTTTTCTTTAAAAAGTTCGATAGAGTTCCACGAAAGGGAAAAATACATGAGCAGGTGAATATCGAAAACAGAAAGACAGGCACAATTTTATTTCAAGTACTTATAATACGTCAACAGGTACAAATATTAAAAAAATCTGTGAACACGTGTATAAAAAGTTGCATCTTATGGGTTCTTTCTGCAAACTGTGTTAATTCCTGGATCTGAAGTTCAGGCACATGTGGGTGCCCTTCACATCCTTCGTAACTACACAATTAAACTGCCTAAACAAAGCTGTGTGCATGTATTTGTGCTATTATATAGTACATAAGTGGCCATGTTTTAGCTTCCTTCCCACTGTTTTTCTATATGAATTAAGATACCGACCTTGAAATAATACATGAAACACAGATATTTCATAGCAAATACTATCGTTTAAAACAGCTCATAAGTAAACAGGATACACAAAGTGTTTCTGATACCTACATAAATCCACATTACTTTCTTTTATGATAGCTTCTACCGAACATTTCTCAATGTGTCTGTTGTGTGCGTCTGTATCAGTGGTGTGTGTGTGTGTTTGTGTGTGTCCCGTCTTCATGTTACGTATTTGAGTAGCTCTCTGTCTTTCGAGTCGGGAGTCTTGTTGTGCTCTTACAGCAGGACAGTAACTTTACATACAATGAAGAATAAAGTCGCAACACCAAAAATAATTAATGTAGAGGGATGAAATTTCTGGAACACATTTGTCTATGTTACGTATTTAAGACAGTAACATTGCAAGACAGGTTTCTTAAGCTCGTCATAAGTTATTGGAAATGTGAATTTCTCGTACATTAATAACAGGTGTAAAGGCAGAACGTTGAATGCAATCATGAAAACGTGCGTGCATTGTGTTGTACAGGTACCGGATGTCAATTTGTGGAATGGAGTTCCATGCCTGTTGCACTTGGTTGGTCAAGACGGGACGGTTAATACTGTTTTTGGATGACACTGCAGTTGTCCTCCGATGATGTCCCATACGTGCTCGATTGGAGACAGATCTGGTGACCGAGCAGGCCAAGGCAACATTTCGACACTCGGTAGAGCAAGTTGGGTTAAAACAGAAGTATGTGGGCGAGCGTTATCCGGTTGGAAAACACGCGCTGAAAATGCTGTTCATGAATGACAGCGCAAAAGGTCGAATCGTCAGATTGACGTACAAATTTGCAATCAGTGTGCGTGGGACATCGAGAGTGCTCCTGCTGTGACACGTAATCGCTTCACAGACTATGACTCCAGGTGTGGGTCGAGTGTGTCTAGCACACTGACAGGTTAGTTGGAGGCCCTCAATTGGCCTCCTCCTAACCAAAACTTGTCCATCACTGGCGCCGAGGCAAACCAGCTTTCACCAGAAAATACAACAGACCTCCACCCTGCCTTGCAATGGACTCTCGCTGGACACCACTGAAGTCACAATTGACAGTGGTTTGGGGTTAGTGGAATGCGCAAACAGGACATCTGCACGGAGCTGTCTTTGAAGTAACTGATTTGTACCAGCTCCTTATGTCGCTGTGGTACCAATTGCTGCTCAGATTGCTGCTGCAGATGCAGTACGATGCGCCAGAGACATACGCGGCACACGATCGTCTTCCCTCTCGGTAGTACCACGTGGCCATACGGAGGCTAAAAATTTACAGCTATCAGTCTTTCAGTTTCAGGTCTGTAGCAATGAAAACATGTTCTACTTCAAAATGTTTCCTGTGTGCGACTGGTACAGATTGCTAAATAAACCATTAATTTGCATTTCTAATGTTTCCTGCCTACACATTTCTCAACATTTTACATTGGTTTAAACAAGATGATAAGAAGTTAACAAAATTCATACTTAAAATATTTACACCTGATGCTTTATTTTCAATTTCATTTAAGTGGTGTATTACATACGTTTTGTCATAGTGTTCAACAGCTAAGAATGTGAAAAAAGTTACATTACTTCTTTCATTTTTGTCTTACAGTTTTAAATAATCAGTTATAACGTCTATGATATAAATTACATTTTGACATTATGTGATTACCATATCAAAAATAAAAAAAAGAATCTTTAGTTTCCATATGTACTGAAAAATGTTGCTTACACATGAAAAAGCGAATGCAATGGAAATGGACCTCACTGTTTTGCTATATATTTAATGCTAATCTATTCCGTGAGCTGGATTTTCTGTCACTAGAGATTTCGTCCCCACATTTCATTTTTACTTCTTTCATGATTTGTTTTGCTTATCTCTTACATTTAATTATTTGCACTTTTATTTTGAATTCATGTTCAACAACAGAGGCACCTCAGTAAAAGGTCTGTATCAGATAGATCTCTGAAAACCGGCTTTATAATGCCCACAGCAGCTTATAGCAACCTATCGTGTCGTTTATGAACTTCCTTGTAATCGATACAATTGTCTCACAGGTTGCATTCTTATTTTTATGCTCCATTTGCTCCAAAAATTTGCGGTAAAAATTCCATGCCTATACGCATAGCTGTTTCTAAGTAAGACATATTCAGTTTCCCCAGTGTCATATTTCGACAGTGACTGCACCCTATCAAAAAACGATTAACACTGTCAACAAAAGAATTTGTATTTGAGTATTAAAAAGCAATTCATTTCAAGTGTTGTAAACTTTTGTTTAAGTCTTGCATATGTATACATCTCAGTTGAATTTTTCGGTCAGCGCAGTCCAAATGTGATAACAAATGTACGTGAGTATTCGTTTTTCCACCGTCATGTTGTTAAACTTTCGTTACTGTGCTGTGGTTTCACACATATCAGTCAATGTTTTTCTCAATCTTGTCTTGAGACGGCGCACTAGTTGTACTTGAACACATCAGTTTAGCTTTGTTTGCTGAGAAAGATAGACGTGTATTTCATCTGCCCATTATATAATAAACGTTTTTTGAATTGACCTAGCAGCTTCAGTTTTGATGGTGTAAAGCGTGTTTAAATAAGGAGCGAGCATAAATACCTGTTACCATAATCTTTATTTGACGTTCACATTCGGAACCGCGGGACTGCTGCGGTCGCAGGTTCGAATCCTGCCTCGGGCATGGGTGTGTGTGGTGTCCTTAGGTTAGTTAGGTTTAAGTAGTTCTAAGTTCTAGGGGACTTATGACCTCAGATGTTGAGTCCCATAGTGCTCAGAGCCAGTTGAACCATTTTTTTTGACGTTCACATTGTCGGCTTCACCAACTCTCAACCGAATTATTATATTTAAACCTAACATAGACCTCGGGCTATGGTACACAGCCACGATTTCCGCGGGAGGCGGTCCATCATCACACTTCACGCTCTAGCCTAACATAGTAGGGCTTCTGCCAGGTAAAACACCAAGCATAAAACTTTTCTCATGACAAAGTAGCTTCTTGGTTCATTTCTTCGACCATAGTTAGGTTATAAATTCATCGCGTGAGACAGAAAGTTCAAGAATGAAGTTCGATCTTCGGTCAACACGTGACACATGGCTAAAATGGTACTTTTAGGATCGACTTTTGACCTATTTATGACTGAAATCGCAGCCAGATTATCTAATGTGTTTTTGTGAAACCTGCAACTTGGCAGTACTGATTTATAACAAATGTGTGATTCCTTGCCCATCCCTAGTGGGAAAAGTGTTTTAGTAATGAAGAGGGCATTAAATGAGCATAGTTTGCTCCAAATATTACATGTAAGGAAACTATACATTAGAACAAAAATTAGAACAACATACGTTTACTCATTCTCTTATTTTAATCTATGTGAGCATTAAGAAAAAGAAAACATTTTGTCTTCCTAAGTATTCGAGCTAGAGTAATTGACAAGCCGTAATTTGATGCATGATAACATCTGAATATACTGAGTGAAGTACAGTTATCTTACAGTTAAAAGCGAAATCCATGAAATTTATGAAGTAGACCTGTTGTAAATTTCTGGCTACGAACGGTGAGAAAAATCACATCATTATTTGCAATAATTATTGAGTTTTCCCGTTTGACGCTTAGTACAACTGAAAAGAAGCTTTTACCAGACGCGTTTCATTTGTATTTACAAAGCATCTTCTGTGTTCACTGGCTTCTATTCCTCTCGTTTACATGTTTTGAAGTCCACTGCTTTATACTGCTATATTTTTTAGCGGAGGTTGAAGCCGAGAAAAAACATGATCGCACATTATCTATATCGATTTCTCGGCTTTGAGAAACTCGCTGTTTCTTTAGTGGCCTTTTGATGAATTTTGCACTGTGCTTCACTTTTGTAAACTTCATAAAAGTTGTTTTCATTGAAATCGAAATGTAGTTTAACGTGTGCCACGCTAAGCACTTGTGCAAAAATGTATTTTTTTTCCGACTCCAACCAGCGCTAACAACGAAGGGAAAAAACAGTGGATTCTAAAACAAGTAAACGAGAAGAAGATCCACCAAAGATCACAGAAGACAATATACTGGGTATTCGGAACGCTTCTAATGAAAAACTTATTTCAAACTGCAGTAAACGTAAGATTGGAAAAAAATGGAAATTTGTAAATAAAAGCAAAACGCGTCTAGTGAAAACCTTCTCTTAAACTGCAGTAAACTTAAGACGGGAAAAAAATAGTAACTGACAGATAACATCTGCAGCAGAAGATGGCTATGAAATACGAGTAAACACAGTAAATCATTTTGTTTCGAAACTGTTCAGAAAAAAATCAACAGTAAGCTTCAAATAAAACAATCAACCGGCTTGGGCTACCCGACTACGCACGATGACGTCACAGAATAGAGCACAGGCTTCTTTCTTCAGGAGGTGCTGCTACAGCTTTTATGCGTATTATGCAAAGATCATAAGCCTAGAGTTTATCGAATCAGTTAACGTAGAGGAAGATATCAGTGATAATGAGGCTGTGTAGCTATGACTACAGGTATTACAAGGGACGTTAAGAAATATAGGAAAATATTATTTCTTAGAAAGACTGACAGGATATAAATTACAGAGTATCTAAATTGTCAACAACGAATACTCAGTGCTTACGACGAAGACAGCAGCACAAATGGAGAAAATTCAAAAGTAACGTTCAGTATGCCTGAGACACCACGGCAGCCAGAAGAATCTTTCGCCGTGCTAGCTTCGTCCTGCTGCGGGAGAGGATACATTTCATCAGAAAACAGCTGTATACAAACGGTCGTGAGCTTTTGGCCGTTCACCTGCAACTGACAAAGTCACTTTCAGATTTGGATTGGGACCAGATCGACGCAGCAGCAGTTGCACAGCAAACATCATCGAGGCAGAGAGCAACGGGGAAGCAGAAAGGGAAATTCAGTAGGCTTTCGTTGCAACAACATGGAGCCAGAACATAAAGTTACGGAACGTGCTGTGATCAACATGACAGCAAGAAACATCGACGCAGGTGCCATCTCAGCACTTAAGAAGGGACTTAACTTTGCTCCGTAGTCACGAAGCATCCCCTTCGACGACATATTGAGTGGTGTTGAAAAAGCGTTCGTAAGTTTCCAAGCGATGTGGCTGAGGAAATTCGTAGAGAAACGAGCCGTACTCTTTTAAAATCAAAACCACCAGCTTAAAACATGACTAGAGCTGAACGCAGTGGGCTCCGTGCTCTACGAAATGATACTCTCACCGTCGTCCTACCAGTTGACAAGGGCAATGCTGCCGTCTTAATGGAACGAGCCGTCTATGAAGCAAAAAGCAGACGTATGTTGGAGGAAGACACATACCAAAAATTACCTTGGGACCCAACATCCAGAATACCGAGGAATACTTCAGAGCTTCTCAAACGGTCATCGCTGGAAGAGAATACTATTAAGAACCTCCTCCCCAAGGCACCCCCCACGTTCTATGGTCTGCCGAAAGTGCATAAGAAGGAAACACCGTTGAGGCCGTTAGGGAGTACCACCGGATCGCCGACATATAAACTTGATAGACATCTGGCCATCCTTCTTTCTACGCACGTTGGACAGTGGATACCATATAAAGAATACGGCGGACTTCATCAATCGGATTAAAGGTCTGCGACTTGCTGAAGGGGATATTATGGTTAGCTTCGATGTGATTTCTTTATTCACGTGTGTCCCCATCACAGATTCCATTGACTTGCTGTTCCAGCTCTTTGACGACACCATCGTGGATTTATTTAAGCACACTCTGACGTCATCGTATTTCCTACATGATGGAGAATATTTTAACCAAGCTGACGGCATGGCGATGGAAAGTCCATTAGCTCCAGTAGTAGCCAACCTCCTTATGGAGCGTTTCGAGGACATCGCCTTGGACACGGCTTCTGCAAAGCCGAGCTGTTTTTATCGCTACGTCGACGATACCTTCGTCATTTGGCCACATAGACAAGAAAAGTTAGAAGAGTTCCAGGAGCACCTTAACAGCATCCACGACCATATCAACTTCACAATGGAAGTTGAGAAGGAGAGTTCCCTGCCGTTCTTGGACGTGCTTGTCCGCCGTAAACCCATAGCGTTTACCGCAAGCCCCCCCCCCCCCCCCCACACACACACATAGATCGGTATCTGCAAGCCACCACCTTCCATTACCCAGCACAGAAACAGTCAGTTCTGAGGACCTTAGTACATCGAGCTGAAACCGTCTCAGACGCTGAAACCTTGCCGAGAGAATTGAGCCACTTACGCAGAGTTTTTAAGGAAAAGGGTTACAACAACAAACAGATCTCACAAGCAGTGTCATCCGAGCCTCAGAGGAAGAAGACCTCTGAAGAAGACACCAAGCAGGATGCATTCTTACCATTTTGTTGTTCGACGACAGGGAAGATTAGTCGGCTCCTGAAGAGGCACAAAATAGACACAATCTTCAGGCCCCCGGCAAAGATCCGGCAACTAATGAAATCTGTGAAAGACGATGTAGGTCTCAGAACGCCAGGAATTTGCAAGATACCATGTAGATGTGGGCAGTTCTATGTCGGCCAGACTGTTCGCATTATTGAACAGCGCCGCATAGAACACGAAAGGTGTTACCGTCTGCGCTATCCCGAAAAGTCAGCTGTAGCAGAACATACTCTGCAAAGCGGACACCGAATTGCATTCCATGAGACGTCTATTATTAAACGGACTAATGGCTTCTGGGATAGCGTGATAAACGAGGCCATAGAGAATAGAACATCTGACAACACCCTCAATAGAGACGGTGGACTGCAGCTGAGTACAGCGTGGCATCCGGTGTTGAGGGAGTTGAAGCGGGCCCGGCGTTCGCGTGGCCAAAACATTACCATTGAAACGTCCCCTTAGAACAATTGTACAAGACTATGCTTAAACTGACGCACAATATTTTTAGCGCAACGCAATCTGACTATCAAAGATCCCTGCAAAACGATGGCCCTGAGTAACATTAAACTATACCTTTCACAAATAACTTACCTCACAAAAATCTTAATTACTCGAACTACTGCAATACAGCGAGCGCCACTACTGCCAGCTAAATAAAAGATTCAAACTACAGAAGGCACTAACTACTGATAGGGATAGTTAGCAAATGAAAGATTTTAATAGAGAACAAACACTGTATTTACCTTAATAATCATAATATATATAGCCGTTCAATTTCAAAACTTCCGCCATCTCTCTCCCCACATCCACCACTGCTGGCGGCTCACCTCCAACTGCGCAACGCTACGCGCTGTTCACATCCAGCTGCCGCTGCCCAACACTACAATGGCAAACAACAATGCAAACTAGCCACAGACTGCACACAGCACAGCCAGTGATTTTCGTACAGAGCGCTACGTAACGTTGCCAATAAGAAAATATAAACAGCCTTCTTACATAGAGGAAACATAAACAGCCAATAAGAAAATATAAACAGCCTTCTTACATAGAGGAAACATAAACAGCCTACTTACATAGCCCCCATGCTCCCCACAAAAAATTTTACAAAATATTTTTGGGCAGTGGCCAATAATGATTTGATAAAATTTTTCATAATTGTAATTACAATAACAAAGAAATCAAATGAACACACTTATTGATACAATGTTGGTCAAAAGCTAAAATTTTCTCACAGTGCATAAAGATAGTCCTGATCATTCATCATAATAGTAATTACAGTTTTTTTTCACAAAGTCTCATTAGTAAAAGAAATTGCACACAGAAGTAGTAGATTTCCATCCAGTCTTGAAGAAGTAGTGTTGTCCTTCCAACTGAAAGACAGTGCTGACTCTTGACATGCTGAAAGGTAATGGGCCACAACAGAGCAAACCCACAGCAGAGTCATTCGACGTTTTGAAGAAGATTGTTAGGTAGGTCGTCACAGAGCAGACCCACTGTAGTCCTGGTAGAGATTACGGCATTGGTGGGCCACCAGAGGTGCAGACCCACTGCAGTCCTTGTAGAAATTGTGGACAGGCCCACTGTAGTCCTGATAGAGATTGTGGTATTGGTGGGCCACCAGAGGTGCAGACCCACTGTAGTCCTTGCAGAGACAGCCAGCAGCCATCTGTTGTGACTGTGCAGGTGCACAATCACCATTGAAGAGTCTTGCAGATGATATAGCAAGTCCATAAACACCATTGATGGGTCTTGCGGAGAATATAGCAAGTCTATAACCACCACTTGTGCACTCACAAAAAATTTTTTTTGAAATGTCCTTAGAACCAGCAATGCTGTTATCCAGTCCCTTGCTGAATTATTAACACTCATGCAAACACTATCAGTCCCTACTTCTCACATATTGTGCATTACTATGACCAACAGAAATGTGTGCAGTGAAATGAATGCTTACAAGTTACTTAAATTGATGAACTGGTGTCAATTACAATATTATAACATTAGAATACAATTACAAAGGTACAAAATACACCATTAAAAACATAACAATACAGATAACATTTGTAGTACAGGCTTTACAACAGAATAGAAATAAACATATACATCAGTGTTACAGGAATTATGACATGAGTACAAAAATAAAAGATCAGAATCACTTTCGAAACATCAACTTCACACATGAGCATTAAAACAGAACAGGATACATAATGTCTAAACATCTTTACAAAGAAAATGACATATTATCAGAAAAATTCTACAACATGACTCTTATTAGCTAAACACATAAAGACAGGAAAAACACAAATACACAAGGGTACACAAACATATAGAGGGATGACACAAAAGGAAAGGACAGGGTTTGTTTTACTGCAGTATTTTGCATGGAGATCTCCCTTCGTTCATCATTATTCCCAAAAAGTCCTATCTAAGCTG
This sequence comes from Schistocerca cancellata, assembly GCF_023864275.1. Lineage (NCBI taxonomy): Eukaryota > Metazoa > Arthropoda > Insecta > Orthoptera > Acrididae > Schistocerca > Schistocerca cancellata. The sequence goes on from NC_064626.1 coordinate 306,753,140, forward strand.
GCTTTCTGTATTCTGTTCTCATCCTCTTTCAAAATAGTTTTTCTCCACTGTACACTACTTCTTTTTTTTTTTTTTTTTGCCAAACCATATTCTTATATCTTCTCAATACATTTCTTCCAAGTCATCATATTTAGTTTCTTATATAGTCTACCCCCTCTTAAGCTAACTTAAATCTACTGAGCTCAGATGCTAAACTAAGGGACGAGGCAATGCAGCAGCACATAACAAATTAACACAAACAGCAATGCAAAAAAAATGGAAAATTGCAAAGCAAGCTACAGTAAATCTAAATTACCAAGCAATGCAACATTACAACTAATATGAGCCAATGTGCAGCAACAAGAAAAATAAATGAGTAGTAAACTGGCTTAACAGCGTAATACAAAGTCAAATTCAGTAACACTATGCCTGGCAAACAGCAGCAGCAAATGCTATAACTTATACCTAAACATGACATAGCTCAAGCAGAAAAAATATTACACTAAAATGGCCATGTCCAATACCTATGTCACATCTTAACACTAGAGTGATGCATCACGAGAACTTACACTAGCAGATAAGTTACCAAATCGTAAAGAAATTATTTATGCATTTCCTGTGAAGGGAAATGTCTATTTATGTGCCCTCGTTTTCTTGGAAGTAAATCATAAATTTCTTATTGACTGGATCTGTAGGCATAAAATAACTATATTAGTACATATATTAAATTTTATTTTAACCAATGCTGCAGTGCAGCTAGAAACTAGATATTAAAGAAAATGAGCAAATATGTACAAAGGACGGCATGAAACATCATTCATTAGCCATATGTCATTTCATAACGCAGTAAAAATTCCCTCAATTCTAGAGAAAGACGTTTGTCATAATCAGGTGTGCAGATGTAAGCGTGTCGTGTTTGGGGTGCTTTCTACAAAGGTATGTCAAAAGCGAGGATAATGGCCTCCCTTTTTTTTCTTTTCTACCTGAGCATCTGAAAAGGCTTCTTCTCCAGGGGTCTGACACAGCTGTGTGCTGACGACGCACGTGCAGGTGGTCACTTAACTTTCTTACGGAAATATTTACGACAGTAGTTTCCGCTACAGTGACAGTCTCATATAAAAATATTTCACAGGTCAAGAATTTACGTTGCAAATGTGTAGAAACAAAATCCTATGAATATAACAGTGTCCAAAAAAATTTTCGCCGGCATTGTGATACATTCACGCATTTACACACACATTTCATAACTCTTAAAGTACGATTCTTGGTTTCCAACAACCTTTTTCACAAACCAGCGTGCCTAACCACTACTCCTTATTCCTTACCTTGTTACACATATACATATTCGTCGACATTCTTAGCATAATCAAATAACTCATATAGCATTAGCTTATTGATCATAAACATACCTCAACAGCATAATACACATTTTCGTCGTAAAAATAACATCATAACACCTCAGTCAAATCTCAAAAACGTTGTAGCTTTCTGCAATAATTTCAAAACTTAAAGAAAATTCTCTGCTCATTTCAATAGTGTCATCTACCTCAAACGTACTTTAAAAATCATGATCTCATACCAAATACATCATTCAAAGCTCTCATAGTATCACAATGGTTCCGAAAAAAATATGAACAGTTCACACAGTACAGACAAAATACAATTTCATAAGTGTGAAGTTACCCAACGGTGTAATTGCATAAACATCTGTCAATGACGTAGTAAAAAAGTTTGTCTCTCTCATTTAAATGATCAGATAGCTGTGTAATTTGTGTTAGAGAAACATGGTACCGATGTGTTAAATTGTATAAGCAAATACCATATTAGCTAGGGCTCCTTGTGCTTGCCAAACACATGGTACACAAAGTAGGCGTGTACCCCCCTGAGGTTTAATGTAATTATACCCTCAGGTGTTAACAGATTACAGCAATGGAATGAAATGTATCACAGAAAACTTTCTTTGTAATTAAAAAATCTTTAAAAATAAATGTTTTAAGTACAAAATTAATCACTCAAATACGTGTCCTGTAGCGCTAAATGTGCGTCTTACTGTAAGATAATCTCTGTGGAAGTGTCGTAGTTATTGTCCTCCGAAAGCTAAGTTCTGCAGAAGTCAATGTACTTACCTCATGATACACAAAAGTGAAATGCTTTGCGTATAGATATCTTACTTATTACGCTTATTGCCATGATGAAGAAATTACTGTGCTGTAGCGTATTGTTGTGCTACGGAAAAGGCTGTCTCATTGTAGCTATACCACAAAAGTTACTATTAAACATGTTTTACTTTCCAGAAGAATTCAGAAAAACTGTGCAGATATAAAACAGATACACCGCAAAAGCAACATTGTAAATCGTCACTCATTAGTAACGTCGTGATATAATCGTGTAGCTGTCACATAAACTAACCACTGTGTCATCTGGTATCTCTCAGAAAGTACTTTAATTCAGAATGTATTTTCAAGTAAACCAAAATGTTGCATTACAATCTCATTAGCAGTACTGGTAAATGTTCTAAGTATGTGAGCCTTATAGTCGTTACGTAATCGTGCAACTAACTAGCAAGAATGTACACACACAATAACACTGTGTCGTCTGTTCGCAATAACAATGCATTCGTAATTTCTGTTTAAATAAGTTCTCTTAGTTCTTGAGTGGATATTGAACTTCAAAACATTGTTGCATGTTAACAGTTTCTTAGTGTGACAAATTGTACAAGTAGCGTGAAGTGAAAATTGCAAAGACTAAGTTAAAAAGCAGATTATCTGTCAATAAACGGTTTTACATGTGAAATGTGGTGTAAACCTTTACTCTTCCTAGTACGCAGAGTTTCAAATTTAACGCAATTATCATGTGGTATACGTTGGTAAAGAATACTGGAATTTTTCTCAAGGTTAGCGTCTATGTTATTTTTCCCTGAGCCAGCGGGCGCATGTGGCTGCCTGCGGTGCGAGTCATTGTCTGTTTCTTTGTTGGCGCGCGTCTAAATCCCGCCAGTTCTGATGAAATTCACGTCTGTCGTTACGATCACATCGTCTGTCGTCATGTCGGTAGTTCCTGTAGTTTCTTTCTTGTCGGTTAAGTGGTGGAGAATGTCTCCCTGAATTATCACTGCACGGTGGACCGTTGCGTCTGAAGTTATTCTGTCTCCCATGATAATAATTGTTCTGGTTGCCAAATTGTCTGTTTCTATGATTGTATCTGTCATATTCATTACTACGGAAATGCGATCTTTCTCTGTAACTATTACTCTGCCAGTGGTTGTCATACGGGTGGTGTCTGTTTTGGTCATGATTTATGTTGTAAGAATAGGCTTGTCGTGGCCAGTTATCGTTTCTGTCGTTACGGAATTGTGACGGATGTGACCTGTAGTGATTGTTTTCCTGTTTTCACATCCCGCGACTGTCTGTGTCAATTTGTAATTCTTGTAGGAGTCCCTGAAAAGCTTCAATGTCGTCTTTGCAACGCCCTGCCAAAATAATATTTCTTAAATGTTCAGGCAATTTCATTAAGCAAATGCGGATGAGTTCTGAAGGGCTGTATGGGTTTGACAGGTACTGATTCTTGTGCAACATGTCTTCAAAATATTTCACAAGACTGGAAAATTCAGATTGTTCGAAATGTTTCATCATTATGATGCCATGTTTTACTCGGTCTTGTGTAGCTTGAGACCAATACGCTGAGAGGAAGGTATGATAAAATTCTCCTTCACTGTGACAATCGTGAATGACCGATCACATTCTTACAGCTGGTTCATTCTCCAAGTAGCCACACATAAATTCTAATCTGTGCTCCAATGACCAGTTGGGAGGAAAACAATGAGAGAATTGATGGAGCCACGATTGTGGATGAATGTCGTTGGCAGAGTTCTTAAACGTTTTGAATTTACGTGTAGTAATGAACAGCTTATAATCAAAATCATCATGTCGGCGAGTCGCATGTCAGTCATTGTTACGTCGTTTCGGCGGTTCCATCTCAAAATTCGGTGTACCTTGCCAATTTCTTTCATAATTTCCGAAGTGTCCTGTGTTCTTATTTTGTGGCTGTTCCGTATTTCTATGTCCCTCTTCCCGTATTGGAGCGCGTGTGGCCTCTGAAATACGTAATTCTTGTATTACCTGTGTCAGCCGATCTTCTACTTCCCGGATTTCTCTTTGGTGTTGCGTATTAATTTGATTTTGATTTTGTTTGAGTTTCCTAATTTGTTCGCTCTCCTCTGTGTCATTAAAGACTACCGGTTTTGCGTCATTCAGATTATCATCTACTTTCGTAGATAAATTATTTAGCCGATCCGAAAGTTCAACTACTTTCTCTGATAATGAACACATTTCCTCAGTGTGTTTTTCTGAACCAAGCTTCAGAGTGTCCATTTGTGTTGAAATCGAATCTACTGTGTCCTTTAAGATTTCCTGAGTTTTTGCAAGTTGCGTAACCGAGTCGGTAGATGCAACTGAGTCAATTTTAGCCCACAAGGTCTCATGATTTTCATGAACAATGGTTTGCAGTTCTTTTATGGCTGCTTCGTGATTCTGTAATGCATTTTCATGCCGCGAAAAAATAGGTTGAAAATGCTCACAAATTTGTTTTTACGTCATTACACACTTTCTAACATTTCGATTCAATATTATGTAACTCAGCAGTTAAATCTTCACGTGTTTGTTCGAGAGTTTGTTCCAATGAGTCTAACTTTTGAAGCTGTTGCTGTGTTTGTCTCTGGTGTTGTTCCATTGTGTCTAACTTTTGAAGATTTTGTTCCATTGTGTCAAACTTTTGAAGCTTTTGCTGTGTTTGTCTCTGATTTTGTTCCATTGTGTCTAACTTTAGAAGATTCTGTCACATTTGTCTCTGATTTTGTTCCATTTGTTGCATTAATTGCAATAATAATGTATTAGTGTCTGGAATCTGTTTCTCTATGCTTTTTGGCAGTGCATTTTCACCGGCAACATTCACATTTTGACAAGCAGAAAATGTGTCTTGACTCATTTGAGGAAATGGTGAGGACGCAAAACCTGAATCTACAGTATTTGCAAAATTGTGTCCTATCATTTCGGATTCCTGAGGCGAGCTGTTGCCGACCGATCGATCGATAATGCTTCCCTGTTCACTACCTGTTTGACTGTCTACACCATTATTTGCCGCCCGCTCCATCTCCCTATGCACAATTACCAAATTACTACTTCGAATGTCTGTTAATTCACTACCCAGTGGTGCTGATAAGCTACGCTCGTCGTCACTATTATTTCTCAGTTTAGTTTGAAGCCTAGTGTTACGTTTTTCACACGTCTTTATTGTCACAATATTTCACACGATAACACAGAAAAGCACAATTTGAAGAGCAAAAATAAGAGAAAACATTAACATAGTACTGAAAATAATATCTAGTTAATTGCAGCTGCGAAATACTTGGTGCAAATCTACATGCATGCCACAACTGTTTTACAGTACAACAATGAAAAACCACAACTACCAAGGAAATTCTCTCTATAATTACGCGCTAGCAGTAAACAAAAGCTACACTAATTACACAAACTACAAGAAAAAAATCAGAAGATTCCAGTGAGGTATCCTAGGCTAAGGGTCGACATATGAAACGTCCCCTTAGAACAATTGTACAAGACTATGCTTAAACTGACACACAATATTTTTAGCGCAACGCAATCTGACTATCAAAGATCCCTACAAAAGAATGGCCCTGAGTAACATTAAACTATACCTTTCACAAATAACTTACCTCACAAAAATCTTAATTACTCGAACTACTGCAATACAGCGAGCGCCACTACTGCCAGCTAAATAAAAGATTCAAACTACAGAAGGCACTAACTACTGATAGGGATAGTTAGCAAATGAAAGATTTTAATAGAGAACAAACACTGTATTTACCTTAATAATCATAATATATATAGCCGTTCAATTTCAAAACTTCCGCCATCTCTCTCCCCACATCCACCACTGCTGGCGGCTCACCTCCAACTGCGCAACGCTACGCGCTGTTCACATCCAGCTGCCGCTGCCCAACACTACAATGGCAGACAACAATGCAAACTAGCAACAGGCTGCACACAGCACAGCCAGTGATTTTCGTACAGAGCGCTACGTAATGTTGCCAATAAGAAAATATAAACAGCCTTCTTACATAGAGGAAACATAAACAGCCTACTTACACCATATATGGTGCGGGACCGAGCACTAGTGACGTCACGAGCGACGGCGCGGTTATATAAGCACGGCAACGACAACCACACGACAGTCATACACTTGACAATGGCAGAGGTGATCTCTGCCGTAAGCTCGTGGGTGGTAAACCACTTGACGCGGCTTGAAACCCGAGAATGTTTTATTAACGGATATCTTCGCGAAAGCATGCATTCGTACAGAAGGGAGGCTGAATCCTCACCAGTACATCTCAAGGACTGTAAACCTTGTTGTTGTACCCTTGATGGTCACGGTATCAAATGTCACATTCCAGCAGGAAACTGCAAGGCGCCACACTGAAGTACACGCCCTAAACGCCATCATTAATGTACGAGAACTTTTCTGTCCGGTGTTGCCCCTGATTTGTCAGACATCAGCATGTCTGCAACGCAGTGGGAAGACGTATGCTTTCATACCTGCCTTCTGTCAACAAACTTAATGAGCAGACAAAGCGTGTGTTTCAGGTATGGTGATGAATTACTCAAGATGACATTCGAAGGCTGTTTCCCCATGCCACAACGACCACAAGATTGTAGCGGTTGTTTCTGCGAGTCACACCTCACAGTAATGTTGATGGACATATGTTTCGAATCGAATGAAAGTTTAGAGATTTAATATTCGTTATGTGAGTAACATCTCTACAAAACTGGGTAAGTATCGGAATGGTGCTTCGTGGTATAACACCATTTATTTCCGTTCACATATTTTAGGTAGAAATATCGGCAAAATAGTCACCTAATTCCTGATTTGAATTTAGAGCCACGTTCACTATTATGCTAAAACTGCCTTCATGTCTTCTGTTAAAGCATCTTTCCATGAATGTCATATTGAATGCTATCTTAGTGAAGTCACTTTCTGTATTCATTATGGTCACAATTTAGAGAGTAAGCTCCTCTGTAAAAAAATAAAATAAAATAAAGGAGCTGTAGATATTACAGGTTTGCTGTTGGCCGAGAAGTTTGAGGAAGCGTCAATCCTTATATCCATTACGAGTGCTGGAATTTGGTAATATTAGCCTCACGAAAACCTTTCTGATACTTCGTTGTTCATCACTTACTCCAGAATCCTTAGAGTTATATCACTGCACAGAGAAATTTATTCTTCATATACTAGGCTGATCGACAGAATCCTTCACCTTCAAGATCCTCAAAAGGCACTTCGCTGTATCACCTTCACTGACAAGCATTCCCCTACCATTTGCATGTAAGCGAAAATCGAACGAAATTAACAAATCACTTGCAGACGCAGCCTAACATAAAGTTACGCTATCCGATGTTCAGAAGCGTTACTTCGCAGGAAAATGCGTAGAACTGTCAGTTACAAGAAGCAGATGAGACCAAATCGGACGAAAGAAAGTATCAAGAACTGCGTGTCCGACGTTGAATCAAAAGTGAAAATTTAGGTCCGGCATTTGGGAAGAAAATGTTAAGACTCGCATCACCTTAATAACTCTTAACATTACCTATTTTTTCTGACGACATGCTTGTGTTGCTTGAAGAAACATAATTAACGGAAAATGTTAAAACACTTTGTTAATGCTCGTGGAAGAGAGCTCTTTAACTCCACATAGCTTTGACCAATTTGCTGAACATGTCTAGCATAAATAATGTGAAAGCTTTTTAACAGGTTGAAGTTTTATTAAATGAAAAAAAATCAGTACGTGCGCTACAGCGACTGCTCATATACGAACCCATAATCACCACAAAGCAACAGTGACAACAAGGAGTAAACAGTTAACTCTTGATATTAATCTCCATTATTCATCACGTCCCCCTAAACTGACATCAACCCACAATGTGAAGTTCAAACAAACAGTTACTGTCTAACTTATTTCAGATGACCACGGTTTCTTACATGTTTCATTTTTGGCACGACTTATACTGGTTTTGTAAAAGTATCAGCCAACACTTCTTCAGAAAGCAGATGTTCAAAATTAATAACATCTGATTCAACGTGCTCTCTTGCAAAATGATGTATTATAGCTATGTGCAGGGATCTAGAGATTGTCACTAGATTCTTGGCTAACTGAATGGCTCTTTTACTATCTCAATACATTTTAAGCGACTTTGTGACTCTACTTCGGTCTACCTCAGATCAAAGTAAATCATTAAGAGTTCGGTTCCAAAGCCACGTGTCCAGCTTCACAAGCAGAGAGCGCAATATTTTTTGTTATCTATAGGCAATAAAATTAAAGATTTTTGGATTTTTATGCATGAACCAATTACAGAATATCTGCCACTAATTTTATTTCCCCAGTCTGTATCACTGAAGGCCATTATTTTTGCACTGCCATTTCTAGGAAAGTCTAGCTTATAGTTTTATTTATAAGCGCCGTTCAGAAAGCCATTCCGCAGTGCTGTATGATTGTTAGCCGCGCGTGCCGTATGTCGCAGTGAATATACCGAAATGAAACTCAGTGAAGTACAAGTTACTATTATTATACAAGTTATTATTATAATACAAGTTATTATTATTATTATTATTATTATCATACAAGTTATTGTTATTTTACTTACAAATTTTCACATTAAATGTTTTAAGTGTCCCCCCTGTTGTCGAATACACAATTCAATTCATCTAATCATGTTTCCAAACACAAGTTGTAACATTTCTTCTGTAACAGAAACAGTGAAAGTGAATATTGCAGTTTTCAGTTCGTCGATGGATTTTGGACGGTTTTTATAGACAGTTGCTTTCGCTGCACCCCAGAAGAAAAAGTCAGGTGGTGTTTGCTCAGGCGATCGTGGAGGCCAAACTCCCTGTGAAATTATGTGATAGCCAAAAACATCAGCAAGCAGTGACACTGAAACGCGAGCTGTATGCGTGGTTGCACCATCTTGTTGAAAATAACCGTTCAGTATTTCACTTAGCACCAAGTTCTCCTATGAATTGGTACAGAATATCACTGCAGTATAGTTGTGTGTTTATTGTTTCGTTGAAAAACCCAGGCAAACGAACAATCATACGGCACGCGCGGCTAACATTCATACGGCACTGTGGAGAGACTTTTTGAACACCCCGTATATCTAAACACTCATTTTACTAACAACCAATGAATTTTTTAAGAGTTAATATATCTGCTAAGAGGACTAAAACAAAACATCTCAAGTTTCGAGATTTGTGATAATAGACTTCCTATTGCCTCCCGATATAGTAAATCAGTGTCAGATGATTTGACTGCCTCTGAGTCCAAACTGAGTTCGGGTGGTCTTGATAACGGCTTGGCTTCACTTACTCCAGATTTTTTCAAAATTTTTCCTCCATAGGAATACTGGCAGATCTGATTTTTTAAAAAGATTTCGTGTACTTTCGATACCTAGGCATTGGCTCACTGGTCCTAAGTTTATAATCAAAAAAATCTCCTCAAAATATTTTTGATGTGATTCAAAACACTTCTATCATTTGAGGATAATAGCATATCATCGACATATTAAGCTATGATGTCTAGTTTGGTGCCGTCTCTATGAAAATAGGTACTTATATTGATCAGTGTTTTATACGGGCAGTTTGTTTTCTTAACACCTCACGAGTTTTCTCATTCCAGTTCCCACCAGCCTCTCTACCCCCACAGGAGATGTAACGTTTTCTGGTGGAATGATATAAATTTCTTCATTTAGGTGTCCACAGAGACAAACAGTTGTGATATCAACATGTTCGATCTCCATATTCTCTCAAGCTACAAGAGTTATCTAGTACATGCTTGGCCTCTGATGCAACGGTTTCCTGATAATTTTGAACTTCACAGCAGTCTTTTACCACTAGGCATGCATTAAGGTTTTCTGGTGGACTGCCTATTCCTTCCCCCTCTCTCTGTTCATCTCCTTCTCCTCCTCCCTATGGCCACCTGTTCCACCCCTCTCCTCCCCACTATGTCCATCTTCTCCTCCCCCCCCTCTCTCTCCATCTGCTCCTCCCGCCTATCTTCATCTGTTCCTCCCACCTCTCTCCATCTACTCCTGCCCCTCTGTCCATCTCCTCCTCTTCCCCCATTCCAGTTCCCTCTCCCTATAGTTCCACTTCTCAGTTATTTTCCTCGTCACCAGTCTCTCCGTCCATCTCCTCATCTTCCCATTCTCTGTCCAATTCCCCCTCCCCCTCTCTCTATCTTCTCCTCACCCCATCTGTGTCCTTCTGCTCCTTCCCCCTTTCTATCAGTCCATCTCTTGCTCCTCCTTCTCTCCCATGTTATCGTCCCTACTCTAAACAGGAGGTTGTTGGTTCTTACCTGCAGTATTTCTTTTCATATAGTAAGTAATATGTGTACCACGGTTGGTTGACTCGATCCAGGGGATCAGGAGGAGCTTTTTACACGTGACTTTTTCCTAGCACGCATACTTCACATATATTTCATGTATATTTAACATATTTCGCACATACTGAGTATGTATTTCGCTTATATCTCTAGCGATTTTTGCCCTGCAGTTTCCTTTTCAGGCAGCTCAGTGTTTACGGCGTCACACCTTCTGAATTATGTGTCGTTACCTGATATAATTTTGCGGGTCTATCCAGCTGTATATTTGTACACTGTCTGCGAAATATGTTGCAAATGGAGTTAGCAATAAAGAAGTAATAAATTAAATTTTATGCACGATGCGGAAGTTTTCTCCGAATCTCCGTGTTTATGACGTCGTATCTCCTGAACTATCTGTCGTACAATGATATATTTTTGCAAAAATATTCAGTGGCAGATGCGAATACCGCCTGGAAAATGTTTTACTAATAGAATTAGTAGTATAGATGTAATAAATCAAAAGCTCATGCCTGATGGGGTAGTTTTACTGCGTGAACGTCGAAAATGTGGTAAGCGATAAATCTTTTTAATTTCATCATTTCGTCGGAGTATCAATAAGAAAAAGCCTCGCAAGGGTTTTATATTACGTGTAAAGTTTGTTGAGATCATTAAGTGCTCTCATTCTCAAATACTGGATGAATATAGTCTGGCTATTGGCACGTCGTGAGCCTCGTTTGTCATCCCGACCCCCTCAACCCCATCCCTCAGAGAGGTAGGTAGTTCTTGATTCAACAGTTGGTCTTTCTAGACAGTAAGTGATATGAGTACCAACTTTGGATGTAATCGATCCAGAAGTTTAGGACGATATGTGGAGCATACATACACTTTCATAATATGTAGGGATACTCACTTAGTTTTGAGAGATTTGTGTCCCCTCGGTATCTCCGTCTCTTAGAATGTGTCATTACGAACTAGAGACGAGAGTTCTTTCTTCATTGCTTTATTCCATTTTTCCTTATTTAAACCTTCCAGGTCTTTATCAATGTCTTAATTTGAAAGTTCTTCTTGTAAGTAGTAAGTAAAATGGTCAGGCCATTCCTAGGGCTTGGTTCTCTATTTGACCTTCGAGGTTTGGTCATCCAGATCGCCCGACATGAATCCCATAGAACATTTCTGGAACATAATCGAGAGATCAGTTCGTGCACAAAATACTGCACCGGCAACCCTTCCGCAATTTTGAACAGCTATACAGGCAGTATTGCTCAATACTTCTGCAGAGGACTTCCAACGACTTGTCGAGTCCATACCACATCGACTTTCTACACTAATCTGGGGAAATGGAGATCCCACACAATACTAGGAGATATCCCTCGCTTGTCAATCCTACCTGGTACGGGTCCCACTGGCCTGAGGAATATTGTGAGGTGGGTCGCACGAGTGTTTCGTAAGCAATCTCCTTTGTAGACTCTTTGTTTTCCCAGATATTATACCAACGAACAGAAGTGTGCTGCGTGCTTTACCTACAATTGAGCTTATGTGAACATTCCGCTTTACACCCCTTCGGATTATTACACACAGGAGTTTGTATGAATGAGTTGATTGACACGACTTATCGTTCCATGAAATTGTAATAATAGGATTTACATTTAAATTTTACATTTACAACTACTTTGTGTCTACCTTTTGAGCCTCTCGAATTACAGCTGTAAGAGGTCCGAGCAGATGTAATTTCGATGTATTGCTCATGCGCTGCCTGCGATATGCAAGGTATAAGAGAATCGCTGACCAGAGAGCAGTGTTGACTGAGTAGGAACTGTGTAGCTGTAGCAGTAAGTTGTTGCTAGTGGCTTGTCTGGAGTCTGCTCTGGTCTGGTATGGTGTATCGTGCTGGCTGGCGGGTCGCGGTGCAGCGATGCCGGAGCCTGAGTATTATTGTATAAGGTAAAAAGCAGCAGGTAAAAAGTGCATATCTAGTAATGTTATCTGAACTCCCATGTAAATGTTTTAAAAATGTCCTAATAATAATCTTTGTCATATAAAGTAATTTCTAATAAGCATTAATTTCAATTTAAAGAATTTACTAATTTCTCCAATCCATGATCATTCCGATTGTTGCAAAAGAAAAATCAGTTGCTTCCTTTCATAAGTGACCAATCTATCGGCCAGCATTGCACAGAGCTGTGCCGGAAAAATTTATTGTAAGAGCAGATATATTCGACAATTTTATTGAGGTAAGAATTTTTCCTTTTTTATTCAGAATGATCTTACAGGGCCATGACGCAGCACTGCTGTCGTCCAAAATTTACCGGTTACTGAATTTATTTTTTATTACGAGGTTTAGGAATATTTCTGTTTCGAGCTTACATTAGATGAGAAAAGAATTTTGTGGGTACATTAAATGGGAAACAAATTTTGTGTGGAGGTTAAATGTGAATGAATTTCTGTAAGGAGGTTATAAATGGGAACAAATTTTGTTCTGAGGTTACACAAAAATTAGAGTCATATTCATATCATTATTATTATTTAATAAATTTTGTGGGGAGGTTACACTTGGCGACAACTGGCCAGGATCGTATTTATTTGTGAATCTCTGAGAAGTAGTCATATATCTGCTCTTATTTACTTAAATGTAGTTTGCGTCTGGCGCAACGCATTTACTAATTTGTCATTCTTTATTTCACAGATCATCGGCAATTTGTTGCTCTTTGTTGTAATTGTGTTTGTTCCATTTTTTGCTTCGTCTTTGTTTCATTTTGTGCTTAATTTTGATTTGTGAAAAATGCCGCGAAAAACTCATAACAGTACATCGCGATGTGCAATGAGTGAAATAGCCGACTCGAATAGTTTGACCGATAATATTTGCGACACTGAGTGTAATAGTGATAATCCCCTAATTACAGATAATCAGTACATGCCGATCACTAGTAATGATTTTGATCCTAATGATGAACAAACAAATTCAATTATGTCCACAGTAAATGTAACAATTGATGACGCAGGACGTTCCGTTACAATGAACGCTGCCCAGTTTGACACACCCGGTTTGCAAAATTTGAATTGTGAACAGATAAATTTTTCTCACGAAGATGAACAATGTAGTCAAAATACGTCAGATTTATTTGATTCCGAGGTAGTGAACCACAGTGCACACCCGATTGGCAAACCTTTTCGAGAATCACAGAATGACCAAATGGTTACACAAAACGTGACAATTGCAGGTACGCCATCAAACAGCACAGAGAATAGAGTAGGTAATATTGGCATGGATCAAGTTAGGGCATTATTGCTACAACTTAATGAAAATTTCAAACAACAACTTAATGAAAATAATGAAAATCTCAAACAACAACTTAATGAAAATAATGAAAATCTCAAACAACAACTTAAGGAAAAACTAGACAATAATTCCAAACAGTCGAATGAAAAACAAGACAACAATTTCAAACAACTTAGTGAACAGATTACAGCCGTTGCCGTGCAATGTCATGATACTAAAGAACAATTACATGAGGAAATTAAGGCTTGTGCTAGGAACAGTAGTGAAGAAATTAGATCTGTGGCACAAGAATTAAGTAATACACATGCAGCCACAACTAAATTACTTAGAGATGAAATTAGTGCAGTCGCTAAACAATGTTCTGAAAACGCAACACAGTTACGCGACGAGTTTAAATTAATGTCAGCAGAACTTTCACGCATACTGGATGCGAAAGTAGACACGAAATTTGACCAACAGAACAGCCATATTGACGAACGTTTTAATCACCACTTACAAAATAGTGAAACGCGTTACAGTAAATTTATACAGGAACAGAATAAAGTAAAGCGACAAGTCATGGAAACAATTACTGCACAGAGACAGGAAGATAAGCGTAAATTGTTTACGAAAGCAAAAACATACATAGACAACAATATTGCTGCAGTATCAGACGAAATCAAACATTTGAACACCGAATTGCATGATGAAATCTCCGATCTTAAAACAAAAACAGACACACACACATTAGACTTTCAGACAATGACCAACAGACATGAAGAGTTGGAACTAATACAGGATCCCGATGCCATCAAAGCAGACGTTAAAAAATTGAACGAAACCACACGTAAAATACAAAAACAAAATAATGCTTGTGATAATAAAAACGATGATCAGGTAAAAGCACTGACTGAAAAACATGATGAATTGGCCAGTCGTATTGACGTTATCGAAAGTAATAATGACACAAAATCAGACGATACGTCACCAGTTTCGTTTAATCAAACTCCCGAATTCCAAAATTTACAGCAGACGATCAATGAGATAGGTTCGTCCAATAATACATTACGTAGAAAATTGTCAACTTTACAGCAAGAAGTGACAGAGATGAAAAATGTTTCAGCCTTTAATACATCACAGCATACGCCACTTTGCGAACATTTGTCAGACTCACACAGCCAGTATAATTTAGGTAATTTACAGAGAGTACGTGACTTAGATTCCGAACAGTCACAGAAGAACAGATTATCATACAATCTTGAACCTGTTCGGACATACAGAGACGATAATTTTTATTACAAACACTTTCTATCTGTTAGGAAATTTAAAGTGCTTAATAATGACAGAACACAGATTCACGCTTTGGACTGGATACGACAATTTGTTTTGGTACTTTCATCAGCTTGGCCTGTAATGCAGAAACTAGAATTGGACTGGATACAACAATTTGCTTTTGAATTTTCACCGGCATTGCCTGTAACGCAGAAACTAAAATTTATTTGCAGCGCGTAAGTGACCTCAGGGGATTCATTACGCTTCGATGAATATGTGCCGTAGCGTGCACAGGGCCCCGAGCCGTAGTAGTGCTATTTCATCTTTAGTTTTCTGCACTGCTGCCTTCTCTTTTACTATCCTTTATATCTATCAAAACAGCTCTTCAACTATCGATCTATCTAGGATTAAGGATGAGTAAAGAAAACCTGATACGACAAGTTTTACCGAAAGTGACAGTTTTCTTTAGACACTCCCGAAATGAAAACTACCGGCATAATTTTAATAACAGACGAAATTTTAATCATCAGTATGTACAAAATTTTCAGCAATCGCAGATACATTTAGGCAACAATAGAGGCTTTTCCCAACAACAGCAACAAAATCAACCGGTTAGCATACCTAACCAACAATGTAATGTGCAAGGTCAACCAAGCTTTAATGTTTCGCCGCCTACACGTATAGCATCGGCTCCGCCAAATAGTAACGCACAGCAACAAAGAAATAACTACGTACAGAAAACACATCATTTTAACTCGTATCGCAACGCGCCGTATAGCAATGACTATCATGACAGACGTCAAAGTAATGAGCACAATTTTCAGCGTACGTTTAATAACAGTCGGTCTTACCAGCAGCAAAATCATCCGCAACAACAAATTATCATGTACGAACCGGACAGTAGATATCATCCCGAACGTAATACGTCAGGACGAAATAACAGAACAATACAAATAGTCGAAATGCCACAGCATCCTCCCGCAAATAATAGCACGTCAGATAGAATTTGACTAGATACAGTACAGGTTGCATCTTCCAGCAACGCAAGCAATACTTTTGACACGCAGAATCTTGTTCACGAAAATGTTATTACTTTTGACGACATCCGATACACACTTTTGCATGAAAGACAGAATCGCAACGTGTGTAGACGACATTCTTATTGCAGAAGCCAACTGGTCTGAACACAATCTGATTCTTGAACATCTGTTACGAACTTTTCGTGCACAAGGACTCACAGTTAATCTCAGTAAATCACACTTTGGCAAAACTTACGAGACACTCTTTTGCAGGAAAAACCAGTATTTCAAAAAACCATTTCCCACCCTGTCATTGAAGTAAAGATTGGATCATCCAAATTTTCAGCAGTAATAGATTCTGGATCACCTATGTCAGTTATAAATGTGGAAACTTTCAACGAATGTAACAAAGAGAATACCTATCCTACGTTACCATTAGGCAAAACTAAAGTAAAAGGAGCAGTATCTGTTAAAGGAGTAGATGTAAAATTACAGACACATTTATCATTTTGTATTGCAGGTCATACATTTCACTCAAATTTTTGGATTGTTCCCTTATTGACAACAGACGTTATTTTAGGTACGAATTTTCTGGTACAACATGACGCAATTATTGACTTTCAGAACTCATATTTAATATTAAAGGATGAAAATGTACAACTGGCTTTAGAATTTCAGCACTCTTTATCTGCGGAAGAACAAACAATTAATCGTACAGAGGTCATTTCTGCATCACGTAACATAGACTGTCATTCCACATTGTTCACAGATACGTATGTTCACAACTACAACACACCAGACGAAGCCGACTATGACGTTATGCAAATGATTTCTGATAAAGTTAAACAGAGCAGTGCAAATACAGACGACGAACGTACTCAACTACACAAAATTCTTTTACAGCAAGCTCCAGTTTTTGACAACGTCCCTGGTATTATGTCCGGTTTTATGTATGAATTTCAAGTTAAACAGCACGATACATTTAAAGCTAAACATTATCCCATTTCGTATATTTACAGAGAACAAGTTAAGAAAGAATTGGAAGCTATGCTTGACCAAGGAATTATTGAACCGGCAGTTAGTCCGTACATAACCCACTCCATATTGTTAAGTAAAAGGATGGTTCACTTCGCCTCGTACTTGATTCGCGGCACATCGATGACATTATTATTAATGAAACAGATCGCCCACAGACACTAGAAGAACTTCTACAGAAATTTCATGGTACTGCTATTTATTCCACATTAGATTTGAAATCTGGATTTTGGCAAATTCAGCTCCATCCGGACTGCAGAAAGTACACGGCTTTTCTCTGTTTTGGTGACTGTTATCAATTTTGTAAATTACCGTTCGGTTTAACTATTTCTTCAGCAGCATTTATTCGCGGTTTGAATACTATACTTCCGACAGAATTAAAAGACAGAATCACAACGTATGTAGACGACATTCTTATTGCAGAAGCTAACTGGTCTGAACACAATCTGATTCTTGAACAACTGTTACAAACTTTTCGTGCACAAGGACTCACAGTTAATCTTAGCAAATCGCACTTTGGCAAAACTTCTATAAAATTTCTTGGACATGTAATTTCAGCAGAAGGCATTGCGCCTGACCCGGAAGAACTTCAAGCTTTACGTGACATTACTGTTCCTACGACGAAGAAACAACTACGCAGCTTTTTGGGTTTGATTAACTTTTTTCGTAAATTTATTCATTACTCTGCTTTAGACACCCCTAGATTATGTCAATTGACGGGTAAAAACACTATTTGGTCCTGGGATAGCCAAGTACATTCTGAATTTGTCAATCTGAAACAAGCTTTGTTGAATGCACCACTTTTATCACATCCAGATCTTACTAGAAATTTTTCCATTGCCACCGACAGCTCTAACACCGCTTTAGGCGTACACATTTTTCAGGAAATTGAAGAAGATGGTTCTACAGTAATTAAAAACATCGCCTTTGCGAGTCGCATTCTGTCACCTGCTGAACGCAATTATTCTGTTACAGAATTTGAAACATTATGTGTTGTATGGGCATTTACGAGAATTAGGCATTTTCTTTATGGAAGACACACTACCGTTTACACAGATCATAGAGCTATACAGTTTTTACTTTCCGCAAAATTTACACACGACAGGTTAAGCAGATGGAAACTTTATTTACAGGAATTTAATTTTACAATTGTTCACATTCCCGGTACACAAAATATTGTAGCAGACGCATTATCCCGTTCTCTCAGCAACAACCAGCAAGACATCGCAACCAACTTCTGCAAAGCAAATTTCAGCGTCATGTATATTCAACAAGTTGCATTTGAAAATTTAATTTCGTCGTCATTACGAGACATAGCACAAGAGCAGAGTAAAGACAACGTATGGAAAGAAATTAAACACCCTTGGCAAGATAGGAATAATGTTACCATTAGAAACTATTACACTGTGTGCAATAATATTCTGTTTCGCCGCTCTCACCCTGACAGCAACAATTGGTTACTATGTATTCCTCACGAGCTTGTTAACAAATTAATTTGGTATACTCATTTAAGTTACGCACATTATGGAGCCAGAAAATGTTTTCTTATACTGAGACAGAACTGTTATTTTGTCAATATGGAGAAACGTATTCGACGAGTTTTAGCGTCATGTAAAATCTGCCAGAAAGCTAAGTCAGATACGACTTCACATATTCCTCCGTTACATCCCATTGTACCTGTTAAATTGAGACACATGGCCGCTGTATACATTTTTAGTCCGATTCCCAGAACAAATAGAGGTTTTTGCTACATCTTTGTCGCTGTTGAACTCACTTCAAAATTTGTTACCTTCCCTCCGTTACGCAAAGCTACTGCTAAATCTGTTTCGAATGCATTTGTAAAACATTTTTTATTCCATGTAGGGCACGTATTGAAAGTAATTTCCGACAATGGATCACAGTTTCGATCTGCTATATGGACACGTATGTTACGAGCTAGAAACATTTCTCCGATCTATATATTCAGGTACCACGCTTCTTCGAACCCTTGTGAACGACTAATGAAAGAGATTGGTAAACTGTGTAGAATATACTGCCATAAAAGACATATTGATTGGGACACACACATACTCTCATTCCATGATGTAATTAATTCCATACCAAAATGAATCTACTATGCTATCTACGACTGTTATGCTGAAAAATGTTGAACCACCTAACAAAATTAAAGAATTAGTATCCTTTCCTACACCTCGTCGACTACGACACCATGAAATAATTGACATTGCGCTGAACAACATTAAACGTGCCGCAGAGCGCCGGAGAAGACAGCAAAAACAGGTTTGTACACGCCGTGACTTTCACATTGGACAGAAGATATTAGTACGTACACACTATTTATCCAACAGAGGAAAGAATAGATGCAGTAAATTTGAGCTTCTATACGCAGGTCCATATCGAATTCGCAGCATTCCTCACCCCAATGTAGTACATGTCGAAACTCTGAGAACCAGAAAAAGTAAAGGCAATCACCATGTCTCCAATATTAAACCCTTTATTGAATGAACATACTTTATGATTTATCACACTGTAATGCCGTTTTCTGATTTTTATATAGCCAATGATGCAATTATATATATGTGACTACTTACTGATGATTATCATATTTTTTCTTGGCAAGTGCCCGGCAAGGTAAGGTTAGCAGGTCACTTTTCTTGTCGTTACACATCAGACCGTGCACATTTTTCCAGATAAACTTACATATTTTATGACCAATTATGCAATTCTATCTATGTGATTACTTACTGATGATTGTCATATTTTTTTCTTGGCAAGTGCCCGGCAAGGTAAGGTTAGCAGGTCGCTTTTCTTGTCGTTATATATTAGACCGTGCACATTTTCCATTTTTCGTGTATGTATGATTGTTTTCCTGTTTTGTCTGTATGCACTATGAAATGTTTAAGATGTAACAAACACCAGTTGACTTTGACGTTTTGCCTTATGATATCTCAACATCGTGACTATTTTACATTTTTTTTGCTACTACATTATGATACTCTGTGTACATTTTTGCACCTGAACACTGTCTATGTTTTTGACATAATACATTTTCTGTCATGCTATGCTGTATGCTTAATTATATCACTAGAAACCAGTTTTTATTTAATGGGTATATGATTTAAATGCAAGATATTAATCCTTATTCATCATTTTCAGAAAGCACCAATATGTAAAAGAAATAAATTAAACAAACCACAGTGGATTACTATGAAATGGGAATTTGACCTTCGGAATGAACGACAGAAGATGCAATACCTCGTCACGAAGAGTAAATGGATCAGAATTAACAAGCATTAACAAGAATATATTATACACATCGTATGATAGCAGTCTTAACTAATTATTTTTCTTTCAGAATACGAGGCGATTGATGCAGGCTGTCAGATAGAACTACACATCTTAGTTTTACTGATGAAATATGCTAGAAATAAGAAACTCTATACTATGAATAGTTGTGTGAAGTAAATGGTAATATGAATAATGAAGTGTCTATTTTTTGCAGATGATAATAAATGATGATGAATAGTTATATGAAGAATATTGTAGTATGAATAATGAAGTTTTTCTTTGCAGGTGATGATAGTGATAAATTTTATATGGCCACTTAACGCACCACTTTTAAGTTTTTCTTTGCAGATGAGAATAATGATGAAGTTTGTATATTTACTGTTAGTTAAGAGGTGCTATGTAGTTATTTAAGTATTTGTTGCAGTTCGTTTTGACAGTATGTCTTATGTCGCATGGTATAATGACTGAATATTTTGGAAAGGACAGCTAGAGTACATACATATTGAGTACACGTTTCATTACCTGTTAATTCGAAGTTTTTACTTTTTCAGCATAATATGCGTTTCTTCTTTCAGCTTAATAATCCATTTTGTATTTTTTCCAGGAGAAGCTATTCAATTAAGTAATGTGCTATAAGCAGTTAGTTATTAAACCTGTTCTAGTACTTGCATTTTTATTACCCATTTGTGTGTGTCATTCATGAATGTGATCACATATACTCTACTTGTTCATAACCTTGCTATAGCTGACTCATGATGAATGACGTTACTAATCCATATTTGCAGCAGTAAGTCAAAAGCAAATATTTTCATGCCCCAGCAATTAATTATCGATCCCAACGCAATGCATTGCTGGCACAAAAAAAAAGTATTACCAGTCCCAAATAATGCTACTAGTTAAAGAGATATTTCTACTTCTATGTCACTTGAATGATGAGTTCTGAGTAATACTGAATGATGTTTTCTAACCACAGACCTCGAGTAATAGTTACAGTGTGTTACATTTTAAACATGTCCTATGTCACTTGAATGATGAGTTCTGAGTAATACTGAATGATGTTTTCTAACCACAGACCTCGAGTAATAGTTACAGTGTGTTACATTTTAAACATGTCCTATGTCACTTGAATGATGAGTTCTGAGTAATACTGAATGATGTTTTGTAACAATGTATAAATGCTATGCCAATAATTTCTGTAAATAATATTTTTGTTATACTCTATACTGAATAATGTTTATTAAACTATATGAATACTTTGTAACTGGCCAGTTAATGCCACTGTTTCTTATATTTTAAATTTGTCTTATGTCACTTACATGATATCATATATGAATACCAGTAGCTTGTTGCTACACTCATTAGCTCCTGTTTCGAACGAGGACTTCTGAATAATGCATAAGAAATGGTTTGTAACTGGCCAATGAGTGCCAATGTTCACTGTAATCAGATGGTTTATGAGTAATATTCTGTAATACTTCATACATAGTACAGAAATGTTTAGTAACTAGGCAATGAGTGCCACCAATTACTCAAATCGGTTGATAGACTAGTGTAATTCTCAATGATGACTAGTATAAGACTTAATGTCCTTCACCTTCTGACCTAATTACCAGAAATTACTGCAATATCCGTTTGTTCTGTCCATCCTCATGATGATGGAGCACTATAGTTGGTTTTTGCACTAATTCTACGTTGGTGAAAGAGTATGGATTCTGCAGAAGTGTGGTGTTGACACATCATGCTGTCCACCACCTTGAACGATGGAGATGTTATTATGGTCCCACTGTTTCGTGTACCTAATGTACTACCAAAATGATAACATTGAATATTAATACGACATTTCAGTGTCTTGGCTAAACTGATTAATACTTCAAGGAAGAGAACTTCAGATTGTCTCATTGGTGTTGTGCTTCTGTAGAGAGATATGGACTTTCAGTGCAGCTACGTGCAACCTACTGTGCTACAACCATGATGCAATCCTTCCCTTGCCTATCCTAGTTCTTGTAAAATGGTAAAAAATATACAGTGCGTGTGCACTTCATGTCATTTGTACATATGTTTTGTACTCATTGCGTATCCTAGTTCTTGTAAAATGGTAGAAATATATACAGTGCGTGTGCACTTTATGTCATTTGTTAATATGTTTTGTACTCATTGCGTATACATTTTGTGATTTCTTGATATGTTCTGTACTCAGTGCATGTGCACTCTACTTCATTTTATGTTCTGCACTTATATATATGTATATACTCTGTGACTGTAAACTTAGTTAATTAAGAAAAATTTGTTGCTCATGGCAAGTCCAATTGACTCACCATCGCTGCCAAATTTTTGCCCCTTCAGTGGAGGGTTATGTAAGAGGTCCGAGCAGATGTAATTTCGATGTATTGCTCATGCGCTGCCTGCGATATGCAAGGTATAAGAGAATCGCTGACCAGAGAGCAGTGTTGACTGAGTAGGAACTGTGGCTTGTCTGGAGTCTGCTCTGGTCTGGTATGGTGTATCGTATTGGCTGGCCGGTCGCGATGCAGCGATGCTGGAGCCTGAGTATTATTGTATAAGGTAAAAAGCAGCCTCGCACATATCTAGTAATGTTATCTGAACTCCCATGTAAATGTTTTAAAAATGTCCTAATAATAATCTTTGTCATATAAAGTAATTTCTAATAAGCATTAATTTCAATTTAAAGAAATCCATGGTCATTCCGATTGTTGCAAAAGAAAAATCAGTTGCTTCCTTTCATAAATGACCAATCTATCGGCCAGCATTGCACAGAGCTGTGCCAGAAAAATTTATTGTAAGAGCAGGTATATTCGACAATTTTATTGAGGTAAGAATTTTTCCTTTTTTATTCAGAATGATCTTACAGGTCCATGACGCAGCACTGCTGTCGTCCAAAATTTACCAGGTTACTGAATTTATTTTTTATTATGAGGTTTAGGAATTTTTCTGTTTCGAGCTTACATTAGATGAGAAAAGAATTTTGTGGGTACATTAAATGGGAAACAAATTTTGTGTGGAGGTTAAATGTGAATGAATTTCTGTAAGGAGGTTATAAATGGGAACAAATTTTGTTCTGAGGTTACACAAAAATTAGAGTCATATTCATATCATTATTATTATTTAATAAATTTTGTGGGGAGGTTACACAGCTTAGAAACAACTAGTGAATGGTTCGATCATGGGTTATTTGCTGTTGTTTGCTCTGTGTGAGTGATATACCGTTTTATATGAGTCGGGAAGCAGAATCAGTTTTTTCTTTAGATGATGTTTATGTTATGTTTGCAGATGATGTTTCTGTTATATTAAACCAGTTAATACTTTTCGTAAAAACCATTATTTTTGTTGTAGTATAAATATTTACATTATCTGAAATGAACACTGATTCTGCTCCACGATTCATTTAAAATGATATTCAGTCCACTCAGCAAAAAATAGTAAAGAACTCATGGTCGAACAATTCACCAATCGTATTTAAGCTCCAGATGTGAAAAAGGCATATAAAGGTAACTTTCGTGTAACATATTTCATACACACATACAGACATACATTAATCCTTGTTCCATATATCATGAATACGATATTTCGTAATGATGTGGACGTGTCACTTTAACATACTTTTTCTTTACACAAAATAATTATTAATTTATTTTTATTTTTTGTTTTTTACAGTTACTACTTCATATCTAAAAATTCATCTATTGAGTAAGAGTTGTTATTCAGAAAGTAGAACGATTTGTCATTCATTAGCGGCCATTGTTCATATTAGCTTATCAATGTTGTGTTTTAAAATCGTAGTTCGCTGACAACCATCATGTGATAACGAAAGTGAAAAATATTTACTGACGTCTCATACAAGGTACTCTCCGGCATGTATCACAGAGAGACAATAAAAATTCTGTCCCACTGCTGCCAAAGAAGAATTAGACAACAAGATATTTACCATAGCAACCAGCAACGAAATATGTATAAATTTTGGATCTCTACAAGCATACATAAACATAATAAAAGGCATAACAATGACTTTTTTTCATTTCAGAGTAGTGTCTACCCGTCGAGTATGTGTTTCAATGATATTTTATGCGTTCTTTAGCTACCTCTGCTACCATGGAAGTCATTCTCTGGTGTGTTAACTTATGCCCTTATTCTCGTTAGCGTTTTTTCATATATGCCTTTCGTCGACGATTCTGCAGATGGCCCCTCCATTTCTTGTCTTGTCAGTGGATTTAATTCTCAACCCATCTGTAATACGTATCAAACGCTACGATTCTCTTCATTTCCAGTTGTCCCAGAGTCCATGATTCCTTCCGTACAATGGTGCACTCCGAACGATATTTTTTACATTTCTCCTGTGGCCACTTCTGCTTAGCTTCCCTCCCCTCCCTATAGAGACTCTAGTCACACGATGAGGCCCATACAACGGGCTTAAAGTGAATTTGCTACAGCTTGTTTAATAGAAGTGACAAAACCTTATGGTTATGCATCAAGTTTTGTAAAGTTGACTTAGGACATGGCTTGTTTTAGGCAAACATTTAAATAATATTTTATGTTCTGAAGAAGACGTTATTACTAACGTTGAAACCTAGGTAAACGATAAAGCTAACCTGCAACTGTAGGCTGTATATTCTTATATAATATCATTTCTGTTCACAGTATCATCTAGGACATAAAAGATTTACTGGAAACATCACATCTAGTTTGTGCCATCATTTAATAACATATACAAAGAGAAAATGTTCTAATTTTATAAAGCCGTCGGCGTGTTTCACGTCTAAGACAAGTGTTGTTGTGATCTTTACTGAGAGGACAGGACTGATGCAGCTCTCCTTGCCTACTCTATCCTCAGCAAGGCTCTAAATCTCTGCATAACTAGTACAACCTACATCCATTTGTACATGCTTCCTGTTGAAAAGCCTTGGTCTCGGCCTATAGTTTTTCCTCCTACACTTCCTTCCATCATCAGAGTATTCATTGATGCCTCAGGATGTGTCCTGTTAAACAATGTCTTCTTTTAGACAAGCTGTGCCATAAACTTCTTTTCTATCTAGTTCGATTCAGTACCGCTTCATCTAACATTCGGCGTTATTCTGTAGCGCCACACGTCAACATTTTGTATTCTCTTCTGCCTGATTATTTTATAGTCCGCATTTCACTTCTGCACAAGGCTGCACTGCAGACAAATACCTTCAGGAATGACTTCCTGACACTTAAATCTGTATTCGATGTTAATAAATTTCTGTTTCTCGGAAGCCTTTTCTAGTCTGCATTTTACATCCACACCACTTTGGCCATCGTCAGACATTTCGCTGCCGAAGTAGTGTAACTCGTCTACTGCTTCTAGTGTCTCGTTTCGTTACTCATCTCCCTCAGAATCGCTTGATTTATTGCGACTATATTCCATTCCTTTGTTTTATTTTTGCATTGTCATTTCAAGATACTATCCCTTCCATTCAACTGCTCTTCTGTGCCGTCTCTGACAGAATTATAATTTCGTCTGCAAAAAATTTGGGAAGAGAATTAAACTTCAGTCAAAAGAAATTAAAACTTAATTTCTTCTCATTGAAGATGGCTACCTTTACTGATTGCTCAGTGTACAGATTGAATAACATTGGGGATAACCTGCAACTCTGTCTCACTCCCTTTCTTATCCTTTGAATCTTACAACTACAGTCTGTTTCTATATAAGTTGTAGATATCTTTCCGCTCCCCGAATTTCTCAGTCGAGTTACTACGAGTACTTATAGCCGCTGGGTGCGCTGACCTACGAAAGACACGGTATTTGTGTGGCATTGGAGGTGGTATGGCCTTGTGTCAGACCCCTTTGACCTGAACTCAACGAATTAAATGGAGACTTCCTGGCCAGCTCGTCTTACTAGTCAAAGAGAATTACGATCGCGAGCCACGGTAAACGGGTGATATTTTCCTGAGCGTAAAGGTTGGGAAACGTCATATTAAATGAATTAGTCGTAGCAGCAGGTACAGGAATAATAATACCGTTTCTTTTGCGAAGTCAGATTACCAAACATATTTCTTTGCAAGGAAAAAAAGTAAATAGAACACTGATACTATTGTTGTTATTGTGTAATTCCTGTTACTGATCTCAAAGATTTGTAATTGGTTTTGCAGAGATAACGTTCGGAATATGATATGTTTAGGAACATACGTATCATGACCTCCAAAGTTTAATTTTTTTAAAATTAAATGAATAGCGAACATCTACATCAACACTCCGCAAGCACCTGACGGTTTGTGGCGGAGGGTATTTCTGGTACCAATAATTGATCCCCCTCTTCCCTATTCGACTTGTGAATGGCGCGTGGGAAGAATGATTGTCGTAAGCCTCCGAATGAGCTATAATTCTCGAATTTTTTCACGAAATGCATCTGGGAGGAAGTAATATGTTTCCCAACTCTTTCCGGAAAGTACTCTCTCGAAATTTCAATAGTAAACATTTCCATGATGCACAACGCCTCTATTGTAGGGTCTGACACGGGGAAAACGCTTTCACGCCAGCTAAACGATCCCGTGACGAAACACACGGCTCTCCCTTGGATTTTATCTACCTCTTTTATCAATCCTATCGGGTAAGGGTCCCAGTTAGATGAACAATACTCAAGAATCAGTGTAACAAGTGCTTTGTAAGCCACTTCCTTCGTCGATGAGTCATATTTCCTTAAGATTCTTCCTATGAATCTGAATCTGGCATCTGCTTTTCCCACTGTTTGTTTTATGTGGTAGTTCCACGTAAGATCGCTCTGGATAGTTACTCCTAGATATTTTACGGTAGGTACAGTTTCCAGAGGTTTGTCATAAATAGCGTAGTTCTACAAGAGTGGATTTCTTTTCCCATATATACGCAATATGTTACATTTATTTAAGTTCAGGGTCAACTGCCAGAAACAGCAAAATTCATCAATGTTCTGTAGGTCATTCTGCAAATCGGTACTGTCTTCTGGATTTGTGACTTTCTTATAGGCAACTGCATCGTCAGCGAACAGTCTTAAAGAGTTTCCAGTGCTTTCTGCTAGATCACTTTTGTCTATTGTAGACACTAGCGGTCCTCTCACATTTCCTTGGAGTACCCTGGATATTACCCTTACAGCTGTAAAATTTATTCAATTAAAGACGACACACTGATTTCTAGCTGCAAAGACGGTGTCAGATGTCTACCTGAAGTCAAGGAACACGGCATCAACCTGAGCCCCGTCGTCTACAGCACTATGGATCTCATGGAGGAACAGAGCGAGCTGAGTTTCTCAAGACCTCTGCTTGCGGGATCCATTTTGAGTTTTATAGGGAGATTTATAATCTCCAAAAGCGTCATAATTCTTGAGCATTAAACATGTTCCATAATTCCACAATTGAATGGCGCCACGATATAAGACTATAATTATATGCATCTGACCTAAGTTCCTTCTTGAACAAGGGAATGACTTAAGCTTTTTTCCAGCCGCTAGGAACTCTTAATTCCTCCAGCGAACTATGATAATGGGCATCAAGTTCTAAGACCAGGACCTCATAAGTTCTTAGTCAGGTCGATTGACAAAATTTTAATTTCAAAGTCACTGAACGCTTTTCTCACTGATCTACTGACGTTCATTATCGCTTCGTTCGCCTTTTGCTTGCCTGCTAAATTTTGACTTCTTTTGAATCAGTGATGAAGCTCTTTCTGTTTACGTAACAGTTTTTTTAACACAGTTATTAAAACACGGCGGGCCTTTCCTACCCCTTAAGACCTGTGGTGGAACCGTCTTCTCATCACGGCAGCGTAGTAGGAAGACGAGCGAGCTCAGTAAATTAGCCTTCTTAACGACAGTCATCCACTTGACAATGACCGAGGAGATCTCTGCCGAAAGCTCGTGGGCAGTAAACCACTTGACGCGGCTTGAAACCGGAGAATGTTTTATTAATCAGCCTCCCTTCGTTAGTTACCAAATCAGTCCTGCTGTTATATCCAATAGCTGCGCAGGGCATGTTTCCAGTAGTCGGAGAAATATTTGAATTCAGAATCGCTGCTTCCTGTGATCTTTAACCAGGCAGTCTACGGACACGCTGGCATCAACCTGACCGTTGCCAGCGGATGCGAGTCTCATCGCTGAACGCCATAGAATCACTCGACGTCCCTGTTGACCCTAGCGCCACACGGTGCAAGTCTCTGGTGTTCGAGGTATGCTGTCAGTGGTAAACGACGCATTAAAACTCGAGATCTCAACACAGTTGCCAGGAATCTGCTCCCGACGGATTTCAGCTGTTGTCATTCGTCTGTTCGTCAGAGCCAGTCGAACAATCCTACGATCTTCTCATGGGGTAGTCCTTTGAGAAAGACTAGTGCCTATTCCGCTTGTGATACTGTTGTCCTAAGACCATCACGTCACCACTCGTTTTGTATTAATTGCACTGCAGCTAATTGTCTATGCGCTCTGTCGACGTGATGCTCCCTTGTCCTCCATACCAATGATTCGACCTTTCTCAAAGTCTCTAAAAGTAAGGTGCACGTGTAAGTCCTCTGGGCGTGCTGTGTTGTGATCTCCACCTGTAAAATTCCGGTAACCTAGGATGACCCCAACAGCCGTCACGTACTAACAACATTTTCGTATGTAGAAATGGATCTTTCCTGTACTGAAAATAAGCTAGCACGGGGATGAAATTTTTTCAAAACGTGCTGCAGGCATGGAAGTACTTTTGTATCAGGTTTTCATGGTGTAACAGCTCCTGTTTTCGTAAGTGTAAATAGCAGCTGTGGAGAAAACTGTTGCTAAAGAAACTGGTAGCTGTATCAACTGTATGACAGCCAGCCTTGATATAAACCTTCCATCCGGTGCGCAAGATGTATGAGACAAGATGAAATAGCCTCAGACTTCAGGAAGTTGTAATAACTCAAATACAAAAGAAAGTAGGCGCTGATAGGTATGAAAATTACCAAACTGTCAGTTTAATAATTCATGGTTGCAAAATACTAACGCGAATTCTTTTCAGAAGAATGGACAAACTGACAAAGGCGACCTTGATGAACATCTGTTTGGATTTCGGAGAAATGTAGGCGGTACTTATCCTATGACGTAACTTAGCAAACAGGTAAGGGAAGCCAAACCTACGCTTATACTAGTTATAAACTTGAAGAAATGACAATGTTGACTGGAATATTCTCTTTGAAATTCTGTAGGTGATAGGGGTAAAATATAGGGAGCGAAAAGCAATTTACTACTTGTAGAGAAACTAGACGGCATTTATAAGAGTCGAGTGGCATGAAAGAGAAGCACAGGTTGAGAAGGGAGTGAGACAGGATTTTAGTCTATCCTCGGTGTTATTCAACCTGTACATTGATGAAGCAGTAAAGGAAACCAAAGAGAACTTTGGAGTAGGAATAAAACTTCAGGGAGAAAAAATAAAAGTTTCGACATTTGCCGATGTCAGAGACAGCAAAGGGCATGGAAGAGCAGTTGAATGGAATAGATAGTGTCTTCTTGAAAGGAGGATTTAACATGAACATCACCAAATACAAAACGAAGATAATGGAATGTAATCGAAGGAAATCAGATGATTGTGAAGAAATTAAATTAGGAAACGAGACACTTAAAGTAGTAGATGGGTTTTGTTGTTTGGGCATCACAATAACTGATGATGGCCGAAGTAGAGAGGATACAAAATGTAGACCGGCAACGACAAGAAAAAGTTTCTGAAGGAGAGAAGTTTATTAACATCGAATATAAATACAAGGTTCAGGAAGTCTTTTCTGTAGGTACACTACTGGCCATTAAAATTGCTACTCCACGAAGATGACGTGCTATAGACGCGATATTTAACCGACAGGAAGAAGATGCTGTGATATGCAAATGATTAGGTTTTCAGAGCATTCACACAAGGTTGGCGCCGGTAGCGACACCTACAACGTGCTGACATGAGGAAAGTCTCCAACCGATTTCTCATACACAAACAGCAGTTGACCGGCGTTGCCTGGTGAAACGTTGTTGTGATGCCTCGTGTAAGGAGGAGAAATGTGTACCGTCACGTTTCCGACTTTGATAAAGGTCGGATTGTAGCCTATCGCGATTGCGGTTTATCGTATCGCTAAATTGTGACCATGGCTGCGGTTACCCTTGACGCTGCATCACAGACAGGAACGCCTGCGATGGTGTACTCAACAACGAACCTGGGTGCACGAATGGCAAAACGTCATTTTATCGGATGAATACAGGTTCTGTTTACAGCATCATGATGGTCGCATCCGTGTTTGGCGAAATCGCGGTGAACGCACATTGGAAGCGTGTATTCGTCATCGCCCTACTGGCGTATCACCCGGCGTGATGGTATGGGGTGCCACTGGTTACACGTCTCGGGCACCTCTTGTTTGCATTGACAGCACTTTGAACAGTGGACGTTACATTTCAGATGTGTTACGACCCGTGGCTCTATCCTTCATTCGATCCCTGCGAAACCCTACATTTCAGCAGGATAATGCACGATCACATGTTGCAGGTCGTGTACGGGCCTTTCTGGATACGGAAAATGTTCGACTGCTGCCCTGGCCAACACATTCTCCAGATCTCTCACCAACTGAAAACGTCTGGTCAATGGTGGCTGAGCAACTGGCTCATCACAATACGCCAGTCACTACTCTTGATGAACTGTGGTACCGTGCTGAAGCTGCATTGGCTGCTGTACGTGTAAACGCCATCCAAGGTCTGTTTGACTCAATGCCCAGGCGTATCACGGCCGTTATTACGGCCAGAGGTGATTGTTCTGGGTACTGATTTTTCAGGATCTATGCACCCAAATTGCGTGAAAATGTAATCACATGTCAGTTCTAGTATAATATATTTGTCCAATGAATACCCGTTTATCATCTGCATTTCTTCTTGGTGTAGCAATTTTAATGGCCAGTAGTGTATTTGTATGGAGTGTAGCCACGTACAGAAGTGAAACCTGGACGAGAAACAGTTTGGTCAAGAAGGGAGTGGAAGCTTTTGAAATGTGGTGCTACAGAAGAATGCTGACGATTAGGTGGCTAGATCATGTAATCATGTAACTAATGAGAAGGCTCTCAAATTCGTGGCACAATTTAACTGAAAGAAGGAATCAATTGATAGGGTACATTCTGAAACATCAGAGGATTACCAGTTTAGTATTGCAGAGATGTGTGGGGGTAAAAATTTGGAGGGAAATCAAAATACGAATACAGTAATCAGATTCAGAAGGACGTAGGATGCAGTTTTTATTTGAGGCTGGAGAGGCTTGCACAGGACAGAGTAGCACGTTGAGGTGCATCAAACCAGTCTTCGGACTGAAGACCACAACAACAAGATCTTTTGGTATCAACTCTACATCTACATCTACATACATACTCCGTAATCCACCATACGGTGCGTGGCGGATGGTACCTCGTACCACAACTAGCATCTTCTCTCCCTGTTCCACTCCCAAACAGAACGAGGGAACAATGACTATCTATGCCTCTGTACGAGCCCTAATCTCTCTTATCTTATCTTTGTGGTCTTTCCGCGAAATATAAGTTGGCGGCAGTAAAACTGTACTGCAGTCAGCTTCAAATGCTGGTTCTCTAAATTTATTCAGTAGCGATTCACGAAAAGAACGCCTCATTTCCTCCAGAGACTCCCACCCGAGTTCCTGAAGCATTTCCGTAACACTCGCGTGGTGATCAAACCTACCAGTAACAAATCTAGCAGCCCGCCTCTGAATTGCTTCTATGTCCTCCCTCAATCCGATCTGATAGGGATCCCAAACGCTCGAGCAGTACTCAAGAAAAGGTCGTATTAGTGTTTTATAAGCGGTCTCCTTCACAGATGAACCACATCTTCCCAAAATTCTACCAACGAAACGAAGACGACTATCCGCCTTCCCCACAACCGCCATTACATGCTTGTCCAACTTCATATAGCTCTGCAATGTTACGCCCAAATATTTAGTCGACGTGACTGTGTCAAGCGCTACACTACTAATGGAGTATTAAGACATTACGGGATTCTTTTTCCTATACATCTGCATTAATTTACATTTATATATATTTAGAGTTAGCTGCCATTCTTTACACCAATCACAAATCCTGCCCAAGTCATCTTGTATCCTCCTACAGTCACTCAATGACGATACCTTCCCGTACACCACAGCATCATCAGCAAACAGCCGCTCATTGCTATCCACCCTATCCAAAAGATCATTTATGTAGATAGAAAACAAGAGCGGAAGACGGTTCCCGATGAGAAACAGTGCTCGAGACAGTGAGTGGGCCCTCTCCGTCGCTGTATGCCCCCACCCCCACTCTCTGAGCGTGGGTGTACCGCGGCACGCGCAGGCGTGAGGCGGCGGCGTCGCCAGGGGCGTCGCGGCTCCCTTCGCCAGTACCAGCACCGCCACCGCTACCAGTAGCGCCTGGCGTCCCGACGCCACTGCCTGCGCGTCTGCTCGCCTCGCTACATTTTTGCGCTGCTCACCTGTTGACGCCGGGCGGTGAGTGACTGCCTCCGCTTCTGCTACGTTGCTAGCCTTGTCTGCTGCTCCCTACAAATGTTTTCTCTGCCTGTTCCTTTTAATTTATCAGCTACTAATATCCTCGAATATTTTCAGCTACCTTACCTCGTTCTACCTTTACGGTTCATCCGAGTCTTTTTCACAGCTTTTTGCCGTTTTCCAAGAAGTGCTTCAGGACCAACGTACGCTTCACTGCGGACCGCCGTAATGGTAGGCCTCTATCGGACTGTGGTTATCTTCGCGCAAGGAGCCACGAAATAGACTCAGACTCGAAACTCGCGGCGGGAACCGAAAATGTGACTCATTAGCGAACACTTGCTTAATCCAGCACCTCTCTCAGGGCCGGTAATTAATTCTACGCTTATCGAAACGTATGAGTGATTGTCATTCTGACATAGTACACAATGTGAATCCCCTAAACCTTGCACCCCTTTTATTTCTTGATGGTTCAAAATATCGAAACGAAATTTCGGAAAATGTTAGGGTACATAATTTTATGTTAGGGGTTATACCACTAACTCTCGCATAGCCAAGAGGGCGGAGGGGGGGGGGGGGGAACGGAGTGTAGTACTTTTTGTCTATCTTTGAAAAATATTGTAATATAGTCAGTAATATTGTAATATAATATTTTAAATTTTTTAAATATATTTATTATTTTAATGAATTCTTTTATCGGATTAAATAAATGTTTTAAATTTTTCAATTTAACGTAACCCAAAAATGTAAGTTTTAATAGTAAATGTCATTTTCCTCATTGAATGTCATATTCAGTGTTTTCAGTTTTGGGACCTTACTTACAAAAAATGGCTCTGAGCACCATGGGACTTAACATCTATGGTCATCAGTCCCCTAGAACTTAGAACTACTTAAACATAACTCACCTAAGGACATCACACAACACCCAGTCGTCACGAGGCAGAGAAAATCCCTGACCTCGCTGGGAATCGAACCTGGGCGCGTGAAGCGAGAACGCTATCGCACGACCACAAGCTACAGACCCTTACTTACACATCAATATCTCTGTAAAAGGCGTGTTATGAGTAAAAGTCGATAACAATTAACGATTTTTACATTTTTGAAATTTTTTTTTACTGTGGTCATGAAGCGCCCCCCCCCCCCCGTCGGTAGTACGGTAGAACAAATTATTTAAAGTTCACTGATGTTCCTAAGGGTGCGCTAAAAGTTATTTTTAGGTTCTGCACCCACTTAACACTTCAGTAACTCTGTAAAAAAAACGAATGTCAATTTGATTCATTGAGTTTTTTTGTGGTGCGCATGAAGTACTCCCCCTCCTTTCGTAATGCGCATAATCGAACATGCGTTGATATTGCCAGGATTAAGTCTTATGTCAGATGAGGTACTGAAGGAAGTATTCCTTTTTAGAAGGAATGTTATATTTTTCTAACGGTGTTCGAAAGTTCTTGAAGAGACGAGCACAGAGATATAACGCTCTTTGATGCTGTATCGGAGAAACGTTCTAAAACTGAAATGGAAAGCGGCTGGAAGCGGCTATTGCGGTGTAAACACCACCAAGTGGGGCTCTAATGCCAGGTTCCGCCGCCCCAGCAAAAAAGTTAAGCCTACGCTATTGAGATAAAAAGTATTTCCTTCTGGCCCTGTATTATACGAGAGAGATGCAAACCTGGCTACGATTATCGTGAATGAAGCAAAATGTTAAATTTTATCATATCAGAAGGGGTTTGAGAAAACTATTTCAGATCTGTGTACATATGTTTCACTTTTGTGGAAACAATCTGAAGGTGTAATACAACGGCAGATCATGTCCTGAGAGCTCGACTTGGAATCGCAATACTCGATAACAGCCACCTTCGCTTTCAATTTTAGCACATTTATCGGATATGTGTGTGAAAAGTTTCATCGGTAACATTAAGAAAGGTTGTTTCATTGTATTCGTGTTTTCAAGAGCTTTCTAATAACACTAAAAAGGTACATCGTTCCATTAAATGGAAACATATATGCTAACATAACTGGGTATAGACAACAGATTAGAGCATTACTCATCCATCAAAATTACATGCCCCTCTGCCTGCCATCATTTTACCGAAGACATTGTTACGATATCGTGAACTATTCATGAGATAAAGGTGGTGCAATTTTTAGGTGATTCGCTCTGGTGGTTAAGATACTATTGAGAGATTTCTCTGTGTTATGTTCGCATCTGAGGTAAGTCTAATCTGTTACACATTGCTCAACATTTGGCCCTCAGAACTGAATTACACCCTTTTAGCCGCAGAGAAACGAGCATTTTTTTTGGCAGATTAAAAACGCTGAAACATATGCGCCATTACGTTCCGGTAGTCCTGCTTAAAGAGACTGTGGAACTGTGATATGAAACAGTTTAAACAAGTAATACATTGTATGAGTGTTTGTAAAACAAGACTTTCGACGTACTAAAATAGTTATTTTAAATGCGAAAGAAACGTTTAGTGCTAATGTTTTAAAGTTCTGCTGGTTTATGCAGAGTGACGTGCTACTTTGCGACGACAATTTGGTTTGCTCCATAGATGAGCATGGCAGTCGTTCACTCGTCTGTCTGCTTTCGTCTAGGGCAATCCTACATTTGGCACCCTTTACGAACAGAAATATATGATTGAAATGGACGATCACACGAAATAAAGTGCATTTCAATATATTTTATGATTTTTAAACCCATTTGGTAGATGAGCTCGTGTTTGCAGTACAACTTGTACTGCGAGTTTCATCCTTTTATTGAAAAACAAATTATCGCGTAATCATTAGGGGCTGTGACTTAGTGTCTGAACGTTTCGAAAGTATGATGAAAATTACTATTTTTTTTTACATTTTTCCTAATGCTAAGGCAATGATAGGCGTTGATTTTACCTAATTTTAAGTTTGTTATTCATATTAACTTCTATTTCGTAAAACTGGACAACCTGGGATCTGCAACATTGCGTATTTTGCATGGAAATTTTTATGAGTAATTATTGCTTTCGATTTTTCCGCAACATGCAGAGTACGCACGATGGTTTCATTTATTTTTGTTTGAATACAAAAATTCCACTCCTGTCATTTGAATAAAACAAATGCCAGTAACATAAAACAAAGGCACTGTTTTACAAACCGAGTGAGCATGATTTTTACTGCTTCAAAACGAGAGAAACTTGTTTGTATGAAAACACCTTTTTTCCTAATTGACGCGAAGCTACTCACTGCTGGAGGACAGCTGGCTAAGGTGGCCATCCTAAGGGAAATGTTTTCCTCTGACATATCACAGATAGGCATATGAAATATTTCTGTATAAACTGTACAGTTTCTGTAACTATAAGACAGTTTCATTGTTATTCAAATCTTGGTTTTGCAGAGAGAGTCTGCAAAATGGCCACGTTGTCCAGCAGGTATGGCAAAAAGCCTACAGGCAGAGCAAAAGAAAAATAAGACTCAGATAAAGTGGAATCTGTTTTATTTAGCTTATGTTTAGATGTGTCTTCAAATATTTTGTCAGGCAAATCTTGTCTGCAGTCTTTTTCTCTTTGTTGAATGGGTCTGAAAGACAATTCCTCCCAGCAAACTAAAGTGCCAGGTGGCGTAATTCAGTTACTGATACGCCGCAATGTGTTGTTTCCATGTCAAAAACATATTTCAGGAGTTCTTCCTCTTCCTCTTCGTTTAATACACATATGAAGTTCCCGAAACGTAAGTCTTTAATAGCATCACGATTTTTTGAACAATTCTTCGTTGTAATGCGATTCTTAGCAATTCATTTAAATTATTACAAGTAGACATGAGTTTATGTTAATTGGTGATCTGCAAAGTGGTTTTCTGAAATAATTAAGTAATTGTTCTGCAAAATAATGAAAAGGTATTCGATTTCTACGAATTTAAACGAGACTCACAATTAACTCGGTTTTATATTAAAATGCATGATAAATGTTTTTACAAACGTTGACCATGCTAAACTAGTACCTCGGCAAGCTTGGTAAAGGGAACTGGGGTCTGATCCTAATAAACACGAATCACGATGAAAGAACTAAATTCACGGAGTTGTACAGTGATCGCCGAAAGGTTATTATTAAAAGGCGGAGAGTACTATAGAAGGGTATGCGTTTGTATGTATGGTCAGAGCTGAAAGCATGTTGATTTGTAAACCTGCAAGCAAGTCTTCAGAATGAAGCTTCAAATGACTAAAACTCCATCAAAATGACTCTAATGTCCCCACAGTTCGTCTCACTGACACGGCCAGGTCTCGTCACGTTAATCTACAGGTTGCGGTGGGGCGGGGTCTGTCGTCTGCGTTCTCTCTTTCACTTATCGAAAGTCCACCTACCTCGATATGCTTCTTTCCGACGTCCCTTCACTCTTTAGTGGCAGATACGTGCTAGGCCGTGAAAAGCAACGTTGATGAAACCACTACCTAATACCTACCATACAGAGGCCGCGTAACTCTGGTTGAAAGTCAGTTCCTGAAAGTTCATTTTTAAAAAATCGGGCGTTCAGAGGATGCAGTCTATTTGCGGAAAGTATTTAAAATTAGACTGAATCTGCTTTTTATTCGTATGTAAACACATGAAATGGCTATTAAGTCAGTATTTACTATGGTAATACTCTATCATTCAAAGTTCACTACCTGTACAACATAGTTTCACTCGAAAAGCAACCAGGATTTTTGCTAGTCCGACCGAACTAATTTTCACGTTCTAACAGTCACAGACCCACAAATATTCGTGAGGTAAACATTCGGTCGTTTCAGTGGTCTTCTTCGAAAGAAGTGTTCGCCAAAGTACTCCGTACAGAGCACGAAACAAGCCACGAGGAATTGTTACTATGACCAGAAAGTTCACACGCTCATAACTTTCATAATATTTAATTTAGAATCACCAAAATTTCATTAAAATATTCGTAACTTAAGTCAGTACAGTCACGAGGTATTCGAACCGCAATCAACTCACTATTTCTTCATTTTTCAGAGTAATTTTTCGAAGCTGTCTAACATGGTATGCCGTTTAGCAAGCGACAATATCGAACTATTCTACTCACTGCCCACTCCACTATATTCTCGCGGGAACAGCTTGATTCTGATTGGCTGTTGACCTAACGACCAATGAGAATGTTCCTTCCAGATCATTCTCGTGGTGAAACTTGCCTTATCCAATCAATAATTTGATAGTAATTAACGTGATTAAAACTTCAATTTCTAGTATATGGTTTAATCAAAATACACGAAGCACGAATTATTCTGCAAATTGATAAATAAACTTATTCCGTCTCTAACTTTCATTCTGGCTGCTTTTATGGCTTTAAGCACTACGGGACATCTGAGTTCATGTCTCCTAGACTTAGAACTACTTAAACCTAACTAACCTAAGGACATCACACACATCCATGCCCGAGGCAGGATTCGACCCTGCGACCATAGCAGCTGCGCGGTTCCGGACTGAAGCACCTAGAACCGCTCGGCCGCAGCGGCCGGCGCTGCTTTTATACACATACGTCATCTGAATCATGGTTGCACCATAAGTTTTCCACGGTCTATTTGTAAAAGGTTTCATGAAAAATGACATATTAAGTTTTAACGTATGTACCACATACACTCTCTCAATGATTCTCACGCACTCACACAACAAATTATAATCAACTAACAATTCTGTCCGATTTTTTGTATTACGTAATGCACAGTGACTAACGTGCTAGAAAAGAAAATTCTAATTAATTGATTTTTATGCACTGGTAACTTTGTAATGGCTTCAAATGATAATGGAGATTAATCTGTATTAGTTATTAGCATGGTTTAGAAAAAGTATTGATTTTAGGACTTTTCTTAATCCCCGGTACTATAATAAATAAAAATCTGAAATTCTGACAGCATCATTCACAGCTGTGTACCAAATTTTAACAAAATCGGATAATAACCAATATGGATTATTTAGACTCGTAGAGGGTGTGAATCTTTTTATTGACTGACTGTTACGCTATGCAGTTCCCACGGCAGTCAGCGTCAGCTACGCTGTGAGCAAAGCGACAAAAAACATAGCCATCCTGCAGTCACCGTACCAAACGGCTGGTTGCCTTACTACAACGAATGTCATCTCGTGGTAACTTGCTACGTTACAAGGTGGAGGCTGAAGTCCTTGTTTTCGTAGCAACAAATTGCATCTGTAGCTAATTTCATATCAGCCGAAAAAATTTCTAAGTCCCAAAGCTCATCAAGAGTCCCCTGTTTGCCAGACACTCGGCTGCTGAAGTGCGGCTGAATATGCCTGGCGGAGAAAAATGCTAGTGGAGAAGTGATTTTGTGCCATCAATGCCTAACAGAAAGAGTCGTGTCTCTGCGTTTTTCGTTCGTCACATCATTTTTATTGGTTTAACTGTGGATATTATAGAGCGCCGGCTAGTGAAAGGCTGTCTTAAAGGAATCTGGTGTCCTTCCCTACTCTCTTTCAGGTGGTTAACCAGCAACGAACTAACCGACACTTGGTGCCGAAAAACTGTTTCCTGCTCCCTCTCTGTCTCTGCCTATGAGCAATGGGGTGCATATCTGTAGCACACCCGTGTTTCTCTGTCCAGATCCAAACTATTTGTGTTTTCCCAACTGGGGCAGTTTTTACATTGTGTTAAACATTTTGCTTTGCAGCTTCGTAGCGGTGTCCGACGATTTCAAAGGCAGCATAATTTCCCTGTTCTTCACTCTAACTAGGATGTTGTTTATGGAGGCCTGTGTATTTCAAAGGAGCTCGGTTTTCTACAGCTTTGTTCACAGAATCGTTGGTCCGGGTCCTTGCCAGGAACGCCACCCTCCTCCTTTCCACATATTAAAAACAGACGCTGATGCCCCGACACTACAGGGGATAATATTTGCATTGCGACTCTTGGCTTCCAGCTCCCAGAGCAGTTCTTCTAGGCAGTGGCGAGTGTGTCCACCCAGGGAGAAGGGCCATCCATCTGCTTTCAGTAAACCGCGGCTGAGTAACAACTGCCCTTGCCGCCTTTGTGACTCAAATGCGTCTGAGCACTATGGGACTCAACATCTGAGGTCATCAGTCCCCTAGAACTTAGAACTACTTAAACCTAACTAACCTAAGGACTTCACACACATCCATGCCCGAGGCAGGGTTCGAACCTGCGACTGTAGCAGACGTGCGGTTCCAGACCGAAGCGCCTAGAATCGCTCGGCCACTCCTGTCGGTCCGCCTTTATGGCCCTGCTGCGGTCGCTTGCTCACAGCCCAGTACAATATACGGAGACTTTTTATTTAAGTGAACCAAGCAGTTTAGTATGAAAATGTAATATGCGTTAGTTAAGTGCTGACAATCACTGGTACTACTACACATTTCATTTATCAGCGAGGAGTTATTATTCCAGTTTGAGTGGCCTTTTAATTCTGGTTTTATATCAATTACGGGACAGTTTTGGAAAAAAAGTGTGTGTGTAACATTAACTATTAACAAGTGTATGATTATGTTTTTCTACACTCAATATTCATTTTATTTAATTTTCATTGTACATACTAGATGCGCAATGCACAGGTTTCCAACTAGTAGGTCACAATTAAACATTTCACTGTACATGTCCTGTTGCACTGCACGTGGTGTTACTCACATACGGCAGTGCCGACTGAGGGACGTTGGGAGCTGTAGAAG
The DNA here is from genome assembly GCF_023864275.1 of Schistocerca cancellata. NCBI lineage: Eukaryota > Metazoa > Arthropoda > Insecta > Orthoptera > Acrididae > Schistocerca > Schistocerca cancellata. The sequence goes on from NC_064626.1 coordinate 306,793,517, forward strand.
GTGGGAGTAGAGGGTGGTGTTGGAGTGGGGATGGAAGAAGGATGAAGGTGGGACGCTACGTGCGTATGTGTGTGTGTGTGTGTGTGTGTGTGTGTGTGTGTGTGTGTGTCTGCGTGTGTGTGAGCTTGCGTGCACCTATTACATACAGAAGAATGCATGGCTACATGAAAAGAATATAAAAATGAATGTAAAAGTAAAAAAGTCACAACTATCTATTTCTAAATCGGTAATTTAAATGAACTGCCAGGAATCATTACAGATCTGATATCAAAGTACGGGTAATTAAATAATAAAATAAAAGTCACGGACGATACCTATCATGAGTACTCGAACGTGTGTGGTAGACACAAATAAAACGGAAAGTCGTGCAAGACAGAAATTTTCTTCTCTGTATGATGAAGCAATATTGAAATGGTAACTTAGGAAAATGGCTGCAAATATTAACAATTCAAAATTGAGTTGAGCAGCACAGAATAAATCGAATGTTGAAAATTTTATTATTCACCAGAAAGATGATTGCAGTCTCTGTATGTCCTTGCACTCTCTGGTATCTGTTGCAACACTTTATAAATGTTATGTGTCTATTTTATCAACGTCACCATTAATGTTGTCATCTTGAAGGTGCAGTTGATCTTCGTACATTTATTTAATGCTGTATTTTTATCGCATTGTGCTTCTCTCCTTAGTTTTATCAATAACGCAAGAAAAATTACTGTGTAAGCTTTCGTACGAGCTGTAATATGATATGTTCTTTCTTATACGTGTATTTAATGGAAGTTATAAGATTAAAAACAAATTCTCGGTCTTCACTGGGTAAGTCTGCATGTATCTGACCAATTCAATATATTTTCACTTAAATACAAGGTGTTTCAGGTTCGCCAAATGCGCTGTTTCTGACGTTGCCCGGAAGCTATATACCCTTAGACAGGCCCTAACCTCCGTTTGGCGCTCTGGTAGTTACTCAAACTGCGTGGCAGGTAGAGACCACGCAGGATACATTATCCGATGCTCAGTGACTAATTTTCGTCCAAAGTGCAGGGCGAGTTCATTCGCTTGTTCAGAAGGAGAGGCTGACATTCTTCACCCCTTTCATCCAGGCGGTGACGAATCGAGGCACATGCCCTGCAGTGTTTTTCAAAACGATTTGATAGAAATCATTGTATAAAAAAATTCATTTTTACGTTAATTATAGTTTTGTATATCAGCTTCATTATGAGGTGCCAATTATTTCGTTAATGGCCATAGTTACTGTGATATTTGCATTTCAGTGAGACGCTGCGTGAAATTCGAAAAAGTTTTCAATGAAAAATATGGGTCGCTACGATTTTGCATTTTGTGCATATTACATAATATTTTGCTGCATTCTGAAATTTAGCTACGATATTGAAGTTCTTTAGACTTGAGTGGAGGTCTATCTGTCACCAGTCTCGATAAAACTGACCTGATGTAGCACACTCATTTGCGATTGCTTGCGTCAGTGATCAAGCCAGGATAAAATGCTCACAACATAATTCATATCTCATAAACGATTTGAGATGGTGGACATGAGATTTTGGCAGATGATAGCATGCAAAGAGGAGAGTATTTGCCATATGATTATTGTGCCAAACTTCATTATCTACCATGTTTTTCCACCAACTACAGACTTTGTCGATGAAAAATGTAATTTTTAAAGGTCACCGATAGCTGGTAAACGATAAATGCTGTGGGTTTTGGAAAAGTATAATAAATGAAGGCATTATACATTTATTTTTGTACGAAGTACATGCTTTTTCATGTGCTATTGACCTTACTTTTCACCAGTTCATCACTTAAGAGATTTAATAAACCATGAAAGTACAATTAAATCAATACCATTAGCTGCTAAAGGGCGTTGATACACATCAACAGAGACAGTTGAAAATGTGTGCCCCGACCGAGACTCGAACCCGGGATCTCCTGCTTACATGGTACTGCATTTTAACATTAACATTAACATTAACATTAATTAAAATGCAGTATCACCACACTCTCAAAGATGGCATTTACTGTAGGTTCCCTCAAACGCCTCCATTTTCCTGCCTTTACTTATTTCTGTTTATCTTATTGATATTGCTTAAGTTCCTTATGTGTTCTGTAGTGACATTGATAATTGTCTCTTCTTTTAATTGGTTTGTGTATCACTCTACAGGTTTCATACCTCCTGATGTAGCCTTGTCTAGTACTAATTTTATTTTATTTTATTGGTTTTCTTTATTAATAGAAACGGTTATGTAGGCATGCTATTCCTATTTTGTGTTAAAACTTTTCCTGTCTACTCCATTGTTATTTATGTACTGTTAAATTTTTACGTTTTCATTGAATTACCAACACACTTTGACAGATGTTACTTACCGTATGTTTCTACTTCAGTCTAGACATGTTACTTCTCTTCCAATGTTGTTTTCCAACATTGTGACTTCTTTGGTGATAATACTCAGTAAATGTCTGAAGATGGCCTTGTAAGCCGAAAACCGGTTAAGAATAAAAGTAATATTGTAGAAGAAAAGCAAACTGGTGCTTTTCATTTATTATAATGTTGTTCTACCAAGAACCGACGGAAGATTCTGTTAACATGATGTGACGTTGTGTAAACTCCGCTGTGTTGTGGCAAAAGAAGCAAATTTTAACACGGCAACAAAAGAAATGTAGTTTGCACTCAAAATTCGCCACTCATGACACTTCTATCAAAGTTACAAATGGTTTTTAAAAACCAAGTCGAAAATAAATGGCTGCTTTTGTTTGATTTACAGCAGATTTATTTCTGTGTCCTAAACAAAGCAGAGGTGACAACAGATCTTTTTGAGTGGTCACCATGCAAGTGTGGGTGTGGAGAGGCTCCACATAATATTACAAAAAGTGTGAGTGTAAGCTTCAGTTTAGAACGGCACTTCCCCTCCAGGACTCGGCATTTCCCCTACAGCACCTGCCCGCAACCCCTACCACTGCCACTCTCCCCACATGTGCCCTGTTGACTGTGAACCTATCGGTCATGTTATTCTGTGGGCACTGTAGCTCGTCGGTTTCAGGGGCGAACAAAGTCGACGGCTTAGGAGCGGCCTTGGTAAAATATCTGAGAAAAACCATTTAGCTCTTGAGACTGCTGTGTCAGAAATATCTACTCACACGGCTCTGCACAAACGGAAAATGAAACGGAACAGAGTAATGGGAGTGTATGGACTGATCAATTCACATTAAAGTGCTCTGTATCAGCACTGCAGATGGCTGTAGTTGTCTGTGGATCATAGAAAGTTTCATCCTGACACGATCTTTCTGATGAGGCGTCGCTGTAGTTATTGGGATACGTGAGCTCATAGAACAGTCAAGAGTTCTGAACAGCTACATTTATCACATCAGTAGACTCTGCATGATGTTAAAACAGGCTGTCGTCTGAAATTAGTGTAGCAGGAATTACTGGACCAGTCTCTCTCCAGCAAACGATAACTTCTGAAAGGTATGTGAACAATTTACTGTAGCCTGTTTTAAGATTCTGTCATAAAAACACGTCATAAAACTGTCATAGACGCCTATGGAGATGTGTGCTCTTGCAGTGTCCCGCCCGAAATAATTGTAAGTCTTTCTGTTAGTATGAGACTACTTCAAAAAGTAAGTTACACATTACTATAGCTGGCAAATTATCTTTATTGAAGGCTGCCCTACGCATCACAGTAACACTGATTCATGATACTGTTTTTCAACATAGTCATCAGCAAGTGATTCCAAACAACGACTGAGATTAATACTGTGTATGGATGGCGCATTGATTAACGCAACTGCCTACTAAGTAGGCAATCGTGGGTTCGAATCTCCGTCCGGTACACATTTTAACTTGTCTATCCTTAAATTTATAGAACGTTCGCAGTTTCAGCGCCATTTAATTCGCGCAATTTGCTTCATATGTTAACCATACTATAGCAGAACTGCCGGCAGGAAATACAGTACATCTGCTCTGTTCTGACAATATGCCACTCATGTTGCACAGTTGTCTCAGCGAAGGAAGACATGTGTAACTTAGCTACTAAAGTCTCTTTGTAGATATGCATCTGAAAAAAGATTGGAGTGTGTTATTCACATACGTCTCAGAACTTTTGGTTCCCACACACTCTTGGAGGTAGCGTTTTTGTTTTACTTGAAAAATCCTGTTCTTTTATAACACAGTTACGTAAGTTTAACGACAACGCGACATTGCTTCATTGTTCTGTATAACAGATACGAGTGGGAAGCTTAAGTGCATTCTCAGAGCGGTTCATCGCGATTATCCCAGACGAATGATTGTGGAACCATCGCCTCCCCTCTATGGGGAAGAAGCGGCATGCTGAATATTTATTTCTACAATTTTATTTGTCTTACATAGATTATACGTTAACTGAATATTATCATTTACGTCAACTTAGAAACTTGCTCTACTAAGTTCTTTCTCGAGGTGATGAAATTCATGTGTAACAAGAGGCAAACAGCACAACGTCATGAGTAAACCGGTCGTGGAGATAGATTCCATTAACATATGTTCGTCCTTGGTTTCCTTCTGCGCTGATGAGAAAAGATGGCCCCCTCGCTCGTTTATGAATTTCTCATCACCCTGCTGAAGCTGTATCTTTAGTGTACAAGTAATTCAGTGCACAAACGCAGTATCAACTCACGTTTTCTCCTATGACGTCTTGAAAGCCATGAATCAACAAAATCAAGGGGATGCAATGTTCTTGACTTTCAAAAAAGCATTTGATTCAGTACAATACTAACGCTCACTGGCGAAAGTGCGATCAATGGGACATCAAACGAAATCCGCCCAAGGCCAGCGAGTTGGGTTTTTGCCGTTCACGTTGTAATGACCTGGCAGAAACTGTTAATAAAATTCCGAGGTGGCGCAAGGATTTTCATCTACCATAACATGTTGAACAACGTAAAACTGTACTTCACAAACAGAAAAAAGCATTGTATCCTAAGACTGCAATATCAGTGAGTCATAATTGTAATCAATCAACTCATACAAATACCTGGAAGTAACAATTCGTGGGGACATGAAATGGAATGTCCATAACGGCCCTTTAAGTACAGCAGGTGGCAGATGTCGATTCGTCGGTATGATACAGGGCAAATCAAGTCAGTGTACAGAAGAAGTTGCTTACAAAACACTCGTGTGAGCCATTCTACAATACTGCTCAATCGTCTGGCACCTGTACTAAATAAATGACACTGAGCGTAAACAAATAAGGGTTGTATAAATTGATACAGGTATGTTTGATTCGCAGAAGGGCGTAATGAAATGCTGAAACATCTGAGCTGGTAGACACATGAGGATAGTTTTCAACTAACCCTGCCAAATCCTACTTACAAATGAACCCACAAACACGAGCTGTGAACGAAACTCTCTACGCTGGAGGCGTACTCGAGGTTATCGCTGACAATCATTGCAGCCGGATATCTCTACGGTTTAGAGTGACCGGCCAATAGTATCGACGCGAAGCGGAGTGCGTACCCTACAGACGTAAGCGGATAATGGCGCGTGTTGTCTGTCGGCAAATTCCGCTGGATTTGGAGAGCAAGCAAACGGCCATTTGTACAGGGTTGCGCGCTGTCCACGGGGCTAATTGTGCACCCCGCTGCCGGTGTGCGTGGGGAGGAATCATCCACCGCAGCGCTTATGTGCAGGGTGGAAGTGTACTCGTTGCATTTCCTGCGCAACGAATTAATGAGTAGTCTCTCGAGGTTGTTCTACCTTTCCTTTCCTTGTTTTCTTTCTAATTTACTTTTGTGCAATTAAGAGTGGCTAGCCATTCGAATGTAATTGTGAAGTAATCTGTGCGTTCCTCAAGGTCTTGAAATGTTTTAATTCAGAGACTTCTTAAACTAGTAATATTCCAGCTGCGCCAGACTGCGACGTAAGTATCGAGTGTTCTGCCCAGTTAGAAATCTCTCGCACGCTGTTGTTTGTTGAGATATTGAACAGTCATTTGTTTTCTCCGCTTCGTTGACAGCACTTCACTGAATGGACTCGGTACTACCTAGTTATACGCTACCTCTCCGTAATATCAGTCGTTTACTCTTCTTCAAATATTCATCAATTCATCTGGACCGCCATTTGTGGTGTATTAAAGTTCTAACAAAACTGACTAAAATGAAACAATATTTAGAGTTTAATTTAATAATTTGGATGTATCTATTTCACGTTAAAAATATTCATAATGTTAGATGCTCTGTTCTGCTGCAATTTATAAGAAATATATGTTTTAATATCAAAAAATGTTTAGATACTTTTAGATGTGGATGGTCTTTTCTCTGTCAAATGGAGACTTTGCTCGCAGTAGAGCGATATTTATTAAATAATCTCTTCCATTTTCTTCCGAAAAACCTTGTTTGAGGCAAATGTCCACTCCTGAATTCCTCAGTTACTAGATATAGCTTTTTCTTATATTTTTAATTTACAAGTTCTGTATTCTTCTTAGTTAAAATTTTCATTTACTTTTCCGCGTGTGTCTTTGTTATTTTACAACTTTGCAATTGAAGGATAAGACTTGATCTCTGTGATTTCCGCTGATAATTGTGACCTAATGGTAGCATAAGTGGAAACATACTATTTTTTCTATAAGGCTTAGTGACAAACGCACTTCTGTGAAAACTCAAGAGCTGCGTGATCTTTCGACATCATATGCACTGCCCTAGTCATTTGAAACACTGTCACGAAACAATAAGAGAGTGCCTATGTGTTTTACTGGTGTTGCTTCTCTCCTTGTGAAGCTTAAAGTTGCTGTTGCAGGTTCACAAGGTTGCGTAGCCGAGAGTAGTCGCAAACTTTTGAATATATTCTGCGATTTGGTGTTATCCGTAAATTGATAATTTTTTTATGTGGTTCATCGTTGAAGAGCAATACATAAGAAATTATACCACGATGGATTACTCACTTACTGAAGCCGAAAATAACAAATACGTCTAAATTGAAGTTGCCTATTTCCTACTCACACAGTCCGATCTGAAGGATTTTTTAGTTTACTAGTGTGAATACTGTTAGGTCTTCAACCCCCTTTTTTTGGAAATGAAGAAACCACATGTTCTGAAAAAAGGCATCTGGGGTAGTTGCAGTCATTCATGTACAACTACATGCTAAAAGTCTATAAGTATATCTGTACGTGAATTACGCATTTTTTCGCATATTCACGGTGAATAAATTACTGACAATTATAAGCTGACAATCCACTACTACGTAAAAATACGTATGTTACAAAAATTGTTTGTTGTTCGAGTTAATTAAGTTCTCGACTACACTGTACTGATTTTACTGTTTCATTTCACATTATTGATTTCGGGACCATAATTATCTGGAGTAGTTTTCGTCATTTCATAAAAAGATTGCAGCACGTTAGAAGTGAATGGCATAATTTAAAAACGAAATAAGAAAATACCACAATTATAAATGCACCCATCATAGGACATAAAATGGGTAATTACTTTATGGGCAGAGTTATGGATGAGAAAGTAGGATACTAGCTTTCCAACTTTTCTGGCAATTTCAAAGACTTTTAAATCAAAATATCTTGATATAATCGCGCATTTTTACTTCTTAGTATTAGTACCCATGTCATGCAATGTAACGCATCGTGTCATGTAAAGTAACTTGATATATGATGCCATATCGTGTAATACGATACATGACATTATGTCACCCAACAAGTCATTTGTCGTGCAATATAACAGAATGTGTCTTTAAAGTTTAGGGTGGCTATATCCCTACTCTGGGATACTTCCACTGTAGATCCACCCCCACTCTGGGATACTTCCCACTCTCTAGAAGCACATAAATCTGTGTCTGTTTGTTCACCTCACCATACATGTAACCGGGGTTGGATTTTGGTGATAGATAGTCCCCTTGGGGGACCAATCCACCCAATAATTTTGTCCCCTCAGAAAAACATTATGCATTACATGCATGCTCTACAGTCATATGTTATTATTAACGTCATATCTTATTATTAAACTGTTTACTATGGCTCGCGGATCTTCTGGATTTTGGGCGCAGGATCAGGGACTTTAGCCTATAAATTGCAAGATGCATGTGTTCCAACACCTTACAGCTTAGAAAGGCTCACTGAGAAACAGAAAGGACGAATATTTCAAGATGGTCTGATTTAAATGCTTTTGGAGCTGTCAAATAAGTCGAAAAACTAGTTTCTTCTTTTACATCCCTAATGCTGCCTATAACATACTCGCTTTTCTGTGCTTTGATAGGCTCATTTTTCATTCTGGTTCTCAACTTTTACTACACCATAATTCTGACATTAGACCACCACAGCTTGGCAACCGATGTAGATTTTTGTTGGCTCGGGCGACGACTGATCCGGTATAGGTGTTGTTGCTTGAGTTGGGCACCGACAGTTCCGCTCCTCAGAGCACACATGCCTCCCCACTACATCAAGGTCACATGCACGCAGGAGGCTTTTTGTTTTATTTTTTATTTTTTGTTTTATATTTTAAATTTTTTAGGTATTGTATAATTTTTTAAATTTTTTTGTTTTATAGTTACACACATTTTTCCTCAAATACGCATGAGACTATGCACAAACATATGAAACATACCCATAAATACTTAATACCATACACAAAATAGCAGCAAAAACACAGATACGATATTGAACGAAATATTAAATTCTGAGCGAAATTTGAGATAATAATGTATGTAAATAGTTCATACCACGTATATAAATTTACGATACCAGCATAGTACATAAATAAGCTTACTTTAAAGCTTACTATATCGCAAGACGAACAATTCGCACAACAAGTAATTAACTATTGAAAAGCATATATGAGTGTAATCCCAAAAGTAAGGTCTCGTTTTTTTTTTTTTTTTTTTTTTTTTAATAAGTACAGAACTCTGTTTGTGTGGCAGTTGGTCACACTGTTATGAAGAGTGCTTCACGCGGTGTGTATTAACATGCGCAAGGCGCGCTAAGGCTCTCAGTCTTGGCTTGGCAGCCATTGAGAATGGAGCTCTCGTTGGATGTTACCGCCAAGTGCGAATTGCTCGCAATTATTCAGTTTTTGAACGCAAAGGGCACTGCACCGATTGAAATCCATCGCCAATTGACGGACGTATATGGTGAGTCGTGCATGGCTCTCAAAAATGTTCGTAAGTGGTGTAGAGAGTTTGCAGCTGGTCGGACCGAAATTCACGACGAACAAAGGAGCGGGAGACCGTCAATTTCTGAGGAGACAGTGTTGAAGGTTGGGCAAAGCAAGCGTGAAGACCGGCGGATCACCCTGGATGATCTCTGCACGTTGGTTCCTGAGGTTTCCCGAAGCACAGCTCACAGAAAATTAACGGACACATTGAACTACGGGAAGTTGTGCGCAAGATGGGTACCACGCATAATGACTGAGAACCACATGCGGCAACGAGTTGATGCTTCCCACGCATTTCTTTACCGCCTTGCAGCCGAACAGAACAACTTTCTGCACTCAATTATCACGTGTGACGAAACCTGGGCATACCACTTTACACATGAGACCAAGCAACGAGCCAGTGGCGGCATCCTTCTTCGCCAAAGCCGCGGAAATTCAAACAAACACAGTCTGCCGGTAAAGCCATGACAACCGTTTTTTGGGATCGGAAAGGGGTACTGTTGGTCAACTTTATGCCCACTGGGACCACAATTAACGCTGACAGTTACTGTGAGACTCTGAAAAAACTCAAACGGCAGTTCAGAAACGGAAAAGAGGAATGTTGAGCAAGGGCGTATACATTCTCCATGACAACGCTCGCCCACACATCGCTCGGCAAACGGTTGCTCTCCTGCAACAGTTTCAGCAGAACATTACCCACCCACCCTATAGACCTGACTTGGCGCCCAGTGACTATCACCTGTTCCCTAGGTTAAAAGAACATTTGACCGGAAAGCGATTCAGCTCCGACGACGAGGTGAAAGAAGAGGTTCAAACTTTCTGAACAGCATGGCGGCGAGCTGATATGACATGGGCATACAAAAACTGCTACAGCGTCTACAAAAATGCATCGACTTTATTACCACCGTAATAAACAGAAATTGCAAAATTCGTTAGTTGTTGTAGAGTTTCACTCAAAATATACTTTTTAAAGAGATATGGATGTTTAGGTAAAGTCCTGGAACTGGAAGTATCGAGTATGACGTGCATTGGGGAAAGTGACATCTATAGAGACTTAAACTTAAATTTAAAATTGAATTTGATACATTCGTGGAATTTGTTAGAAGAATTCGTCAAAAATGCGAAATATTTTTTATGATATGTTAAACATAACTCAATTGACTAGATAGCAATAGTTTCAAAAGGTGGGCACAACGTACACCTCCCTTGGTACTGCGAAGGTTAATATGAGTGTGAAAAACAAGACAAGAGGATGACTGTGTGGTCTGACGAAACCGCTCATGAATAGAAGATTCACATTCACGTAGGCATTATAAGAGAGCTACTATATTGCTCTCTGTAGAATTTAAAAAATGAGACAATTGTAGTAACGTAACATATTAACAACTACGTGTGAATGAGTGGAAGTACGGGAGCAAGTTGTCACAAGTCTCACAGTCGTGCACAGGCAGGTAGATGGTGCATGACATGAGATCAACGTGACTACAGCGCCAAATGAAGCTGGCCCTGCAACACGAAGCAGTTGAAGGAACAGGAAAAGACAGTGTGTGTTAATCAACGAGCAATCACGGTGCACTGTTCTGGTGTTCTTCATTGCAATACGGCCCGGAGACCTCTGGATGAATTCACATGTGGAAGAATCATTGGGAAACGTGAAGAAGGACTAAGTGTGACGGCCGGCCGCTGTAACCGAGCGGTTCTAGGCGCTTCAGTCTGGACCCGCGCGACCGCTACGGTGGCAGGTTCGAATTCTGACTCGGGCGTGGATGTGTGTGATGTCCTTAGGTTACTTAGGTTTAAGTAGTTCTAAGTTCTAGGGGACTGATGATCTCAGATGTTAAGTTCCGTAGTGCTCAGAGCCATTTGATTCATTCCATGTGTGACGATTGTAGCCCAGCAGCGTAGAGTTGCTCACACCATTGCTCCACGTGCGTGTGGAGCGTTTTGAACCACAGCCACAGCTCCACGAAGGAGACGAGGTGGTTGACCTCGGTCACTACAGCAGCAGATAACCGTTGTATTGTACAACAGGCAAGAAGCGACCCACGTAAAACAGCCGGTGCTATTGCAGCCACATTTAACGGGACTACAATGCACACATTCTCATTCTGGACAGTGGCACGGTGAGTCCAAGGGGGTAGTCTCTTTGCCTGACGACCAATACTTTGTGTTCCGTCGACACCCGCACATCGGCGGCAGCGTTTGCGATGGTGCCAATAGCTTAGGGACTGGACCAACGAAGAGTGGGGTCGCTTGCTCTTCACGGATGAAAGCAAATTCAGTGTAGCAATCATTGTGGTCATACTCTCATACGGTGAGAGATGGAAACGCTTAATGCACCCAGGAACACTATGGAATATGAACGTTTTTGTGGTCCTGCTGTTTGTGGCGAGGCATAATGTCCCATGGGTTTACTGACCTCCAATCTTTGCCGGCCAAAGCTATTGTTACACTGTACTCTTTCCACATGTGCGTTTTTCCAGGATTACATTTTGCCCTTCGTTAATTTTTATGGATGACACTAAGTGACCGCATCGAAGAGCGCAAGTGGAGGTGCTCTTGGAACGAGACGATATTCAGCGAGTGGACTGACCTGCCGGTCCCCGTCTTAAATTTTTTTTTTTTTGATGCGTTGGGGAGACATTTTGTAGCACGTCTACATACACCAAAGACCATCCAAAACTTGCGAATAGAGCTATTGCAGGAATGGCACAGCCTATCACAAGAATTTACCAACCTTGTGTCCAGCGTAAGAGCACGTTGCAGAGCATGCATTGCTGTTCATAATGATCACACACCCTACGAAGAACCGTGTCCCACATATTTAATGTGCAGGGGATCATCATAAATCGTGGTGACTTGTACGATCAGAGTTTCATCGAGCTATGTTACTGGGTAGTGACAAGTCATGTGAAAGCTACTTTCGTCTTATGTTTTGCACATCAGTGTATTAATATCAACAGAACTGAATCCGATCTCGAGGTGAAATATCTATAGGATTATGTATAGGCAGTCAATATGGACGTACATACGCTTCGAGAAGTGATCACTAATAAAATCACCGATATCTTCGTATACCGGTATCTTTGTATACGATGTTATCATGAATATGGAAAACGATAGCGAGACAGCAATAATGTACGAGGTGCATTCAAGTTCTAAGGCCTCCGATTTTTTTTCTAATTAACTACTCACCCGAAATCGATGAAACTGGCGTTACTTCTCGACGTAATCGCCCTGCAGACGTACACATTTTTCACAACGCTGACGCCATGATTCCATGGCAGCGGCGAAGGCTTCTTTAGGAGTCTGTTTTGACCACTGGAAAATCGCGGAGGCAATAGCAACATGGCTGGTGAATGTGCGGCCACGGAGAGTGTCTTTAATTGTTGGAAAAAGCCAAAAGTCACTAGGAGCCAGGTCAGGTGAGTAGGGAGCATGAGGAATCACTTCAAAGTTGTTATCACGAAGAAACTGTTGCGTAACGTTAGCTCGATGTGCGTTGTCTTGGTGAAACAGCACACGCGCAGCCCTTCCCCGACGTTTTTGTTGCAGTGCAGGAAGGAATTTGTTCTTCAAAACATCTTCGTAGGACGCCCCTGTTACCGTAGTGTCCTTTGGAACGCAATGGGTAAGGATTACGCCCTCGCTGTCCCAGAAGATGGACACCATCATTTTTTCAGCACTGGCGGTTCCGCGAAATTTTTTTGGTGGCGGTGAGTCTGTGTGCTTCCATTGAGCTGACTGGCGCTTTGTTTCTGAATTGAAAAATGGCATCCACGTCTCATCCATTGTCACAACCGACGAAAAGAAAGTCCCATTCATGCTGTCCTTGCGCGTCAACATTGCTTGGCAACACGCCACATGGGCAGCCATGTGGTCGTCCGTGGCATTCGTGGCACCCACCTGGATGACACTTTTCGCATTTTCAGGTCGTCATGCAGGAATGTGTGCACAGAACCCACAGAAATGCCAACTCTGGAGGCGATCTGTTCAACAGTCATTCTGCGATCCCCCAAAACAATTCTCTCCACTTTCTCGATCATGTCGTCAGACCGGCTTGTGCGAGCCCGAGGTTGTTTCGGTTTGTTGTCACACGATGTTCTGCCTCCATTAAACTGTCGCACCCACGAACGCACTTTCGACACATCCATAACTCCATCACCACATGTCTCCTCCAACTGTCGATGAATTTCAATTGTTTTCACACCACGAAAATTCAGAAAACGAATGATTGCACGCTGTTCAAGTAAGGAAAACGTCGCCATTTTAAGTATTTAAAACAGTTCTCATTCTCGCCGCTGGCGGTAAAATTCCATCTGCCGTACGGTGCTGCCATCTCTGGGACGTATTGACAATGAACGCGGCCTCATTTTAAAACAATGCGCATGTTTCTATCTCTTTCCAGTCTGGAGAAAAAAAATCGGAGGCCTTAGAACTTGAATGCACCTCGTATAATACGGGCATACGATGTCAGGTGCAATCTATAACTGAAAGTGGCAGAGGAAATGCGGCAACAGCACTGTTAAAACTCTGTTATACAAACACAAATTCTCTGTTATTTCAAGTAACGTAGAGGAGTTGTTGGCATTGCTTTAATTAGTTTAAGATAGGTTTTACGTTGTCTATCCTAATTTATCGCAAAAGGATTAATCGTAATTATATGGTAGGACAGGTTATTAAAGGAACTCCTTTGTCTCCAGCAGCAAACACGGGAAATACGTTTCTGGAAGGGGTGTTTCAAACTACAAAATAAAGCAGTGCTGTGTTACTAATTTACTGCAAGTTAGCTACTGTCTAAGTTTGGAGCCTCCTAGTATATCAAATTAAATACAGATATAATTATGAAAACTGACATCTTTGACCATCTCAGTTGCTTGAGCTGAGGCACTGTCCTGTCACATTACCGAGACCACCTGCCAAACGCCTGAATAACCACCTTCTGCAGCGCGAACCGCTGCGAGGGGTGCAGGAAGACAGTCAGTGAGATTATGGAAGGAATAGACAGGTATATGGAGACATACTGATTCCATTGCCTTGGCCAGGTTTCTCGGTTGAGGATCCAAGGCGCAAACAATCCGATCGAGGGGGTTCCACAGATTCTCAATTGGGTTTAAATAGGAGGAGTTTGGTGGCCACGGTGCAGCAACCCTTTAGACATCCGGTTTATTTGGATTCAAAAGAACCGTGTGCCTAAGGTTCCCTGTTATGTGGGAAAGGCATCTACTCCGAAGAATAAAGAAAACCTTGAAATGTAAGTGCTGCTATAAATGAATCGCCAATGCAGTAAGTGCTTTTAGTAAAGACGATAAGAAAATGAATTTTGGTTAAAGTAAAATGAAAATAAGGAACGAAATGGATTCACATTAGTCACCAAAAGTTGAAAAAAAAAATGAATTTAGTTAATATATAATTAGAATTAAAGATCACCAGCCCACAACGTGATCAAAATTACTCTTTCTGTAATTACTGATTTGTATTACTGGTAAATTTGCGTAACAATACTTTTTTATCAGACGGAAATAGCACGAAATTGTTAAATATTACGTTAACAAAGCTTCAGATGGATATGTGTCACAGTAATCAAATACTTTTCAATTAAATCGTACAACATGAAAACAGTATAGTTATTAACAGAGAACACAAAATTTCATTAGCTGTGAATGGTTACGTAAAACGCAAAACTCTTGACGTCACTCACTGTAATGCCTACTGTTGTTAGTGTTGCTCGAAGGGGATTAATACTTATTCATTATCGAACGCTATCGTTTAAATTAGAAAACATCTTAATGATTAGAACGATATTCAATAATCAATTCCGTGTAATTCACAGTTACGTAATCTGCAAAGCAAATTTTCAATTACGAAAGTATGTCAAAACTCGAAAAATGGTTTTACTGATTTGTTCATCTTAAACAACTTCCACTTTCAGTATTATTTATTGACAGTTACTGAAAAACACTTTCCACAATTACTGCCAGTATTTACTCAAGACTTAAGAAAAACTTCTGACAGATTGCAACTGCGTAACATGAAAATTTGTTTGTTTGAAGTGTTACATAAAACGTTATCTTCTACTGGATTTCACTTTGTTAATCACTGCTTTTACTGATCAAATTACTAGACGTTAACACTGTGGTTAATTACTGACAAGCAAACAACTGAAACTTTAATTACCGTTACTTCTTTGAGCATAGCAAAAAGTTACTCACTGTTTGGTCATTTATTTGACTGAATTATTTTATATGAGGATCGTCCAGAAAGTAAGTTCCGAACGGTCGCTAAATAGAAACCACAGTGAAAGTCAGAAACATTTTATTTGCAAGAGTTAGGTACACTTTCCAGATACTTCTCTACGTAGTCGCCGCTCCGACTTAGACTTTTGTCGGAGCGTTATACCAAATTCCCAACACCATTTATCATAGAAGGCAGCCGCCTGTGCTTTCCGATGATTCTCTACGCTGGTCTACAGCGCGTAGCCTGCGCCCAAGTGTTGTCTTCGTATCCAGCGTTTCATGTGAACAGAGATGATACTCAGGAGGAGCCAATTAGGGCTGTGTTGTGGGTGATCGAACACTTCCCAACGAAAAGGCTGCAGGAGCTTCTTCACTGCCCCTGCAGAGTGCGCCTGAGAATTGCCGTGATTTAGGAAGTGAGGGGCAGTTGTGTTAGGTGAGTAGCATTCATTAAGGCGAAGCCTCTCAGTGGACCCTCCTACTTGGCGGGAGACATCGTTGTTTTAGGCACCTTTACTGGCTCACAGTGCGCTCACAACTGAAAAGAGCGCCTTGATGCGATTGACGTTCATACTAGAGACACTACCCAACATATATGTGCAAAGATTCATCGGGTTTTCACTGTGGTGTCTATTTCGGGACCGATCGGAACTTACTTTCTGGACAACCCTCGTATATTAAAAAACATTGCAATTGCTTCTTGCTCATTAGGAGTTTCTCAGATTAGCAATAATTGATAGGACGGAGCCTGCTTTGGTAAACTTCCTTCGGTAGAACAGATAATCAACAGTTTGAAGTATCTTGTTATTAATTAGTCACAAAATTAACTACAATGCTTGTTAGGCGTACAAGTATAATCAAATAATTGGTTAAATCTTACTTCGTGTTGAGTTATCATTGGTGCAGGTAAATCATTGTTCGTTAACCATGTGTGGCACAAGCTCTTCTTCTTGTAGCTTCACAATAAGTAAATTGGAGCCACAGTACTTTTCACTGTTAACTGGTATCCTCTTGCAGTGTTTGTACTGTACCGCCCAAATGTCTTATATTGTTCCTAGTTACACCAAACTTCCGCCGGGGTGTTTCATATAGGATGACAGATATTGAACTACATGAAATGAAATCGTCATAACTTCTGAACGGTTTGCGTCAGCACGTATAAACTGCAAGGTTGGCTGCGCAGCATGACGGGAATTGGTATGCGCTGTATGGTTTGGTTTAGTGACGAAGCCCACTTTCATTTGGATGGGTTTGTAAATAAGGAAAATTGGCGCATTTGGGGGACTGAGAATCGGCACTTCGCAATCGAGAAGTCTCTTAACCATCAACGGGTGACTGTCTGGTGTGCAATTCCCAGTCTCAGAATAATTGGTGCGATATTCCTCGATAGCACAGTGACTACCGAAAGCTACTTGAAGGTTTTGGAAGATGATTTCATCCTCATTATCCAAAGTGGCCCTGATTTCGAAGAGATGTGGTTGGCACAAGACGGAGCTCGACCCCATCGAAGCAGGAGAATCCTGAAGCAGCACTCTGGAGTCCACATTCTGGCTCTGGGGTACCCTGAGACCACTCGCATGGGCCTCGATTGGCCGCTATATTTTTGGGATCTGAACAGATGCCACTCCTTTTTGTGGGGCTGTATTAAAGACAAGGTGTACAGCAACAACCTCTAAAACATTTCTGAGCTAAAACCAACCACTCAGGAGGTTATCGATAGCATCGATGTTCCGACACTTCAGCGGGTCATGCAGAATTTCGCTGTTCGTCTGGGCCATATTATCGCTACTCATGGCAGGCATATCGAACTTGCCAGAACCTAAATTCGAATAACTGTAGTGACGTTTACGTGCTGGATAAAGTTTGTAACTAATTTAAATTTTTTTTCAAATAGTTCGATAATTGTAGCCCTGTATTTCAGCACCACCGCCTTACGACCATGTCTCAACGCACACGCCGCATCGCTACTGTCTTTACCGTTCTCTGTACGTGATTCGACTGTTCACATCTCAACACCGTACTACGCTGTATTGCTGGCGCGCTCGCACGCCCAGCAATAATGCGACTGCCAACTCTTTGACAACAACGTATGGCTCTGACTAATCCAGCCTGTCATCATACGACTAGCTTACATTTAATATTCATTCAGTTTTACAATAGAAAAACAGTCACATGTCAACATTACATAAGAAACATGTTAGTACAGTTATTGCAACCTATGTTTCACAGAAAAAACAGACGGTAACAGCAGAATTGAAAGGAAGAAGTTAGTAATCCACAGAGTTGTGGTGTTAAGAGGAGCGTACAATAAACTCATCGCGGTGGTCTTCGGACCACTCACAAACACTGAGAGCTGTGTAACACGTTGAGTTGTCCTGTTGGTAGATCCCATCCTGCCGAGGACAGAGGTGGACATGGTCTCTAAGGATAAGTGCATACTTTTGTTGACCCACTGTGCCTTCCAGAAGGACGAGAACATCCAGGGAATGCCATCTCTCCTGATCCCTTCTGACGATTGGTAACGGAGTTTGGTTTCAGACATTTCATGCCGTATGTGGCAACGGCCATCTGTGTATTGGAGTATGAAACGTGATTCATCTGTAAAGGTCACCTATGGGCACTGAGTGGACGTCCAATTGCGATACTGCAGTGCAAATTCCAATGAACAGGTTTCAGTATGGGTGTGCATGACTAGGCGCCAACTGTGGAGGCCTATATGCGGCAATGATCGCTGGACTGTCATTTAGGAGACACTGTTGGTAGTCCCGTGATTTATCTGGGCGACCAGATGTTCAACAGTTGCATTTCTATTCGCTTGTACCGTTATCCGCAGCCGTTGTTCACCCCTGACACCTATGGCCTGTGCTGCACCACAGCTGCCTCAGCACCAGATTTGGATATCGCCATTTTGTCACGCACATCATACTTCAGCGGCAAGCGAAAAGTTTACAGACTTAGCCGTTTCAGAAATTCTTCCACCCTTGGTCAAAAGCCAATGATCAAGCCCTTTTGGACGCCAGATAAATCACTCTGTTCCCCATAATATGCTTCACATATCTTACACTCACCTGCCGTCCGTGAGTGGCTATTGTGGTTATTCCAGTTTGACTTCAAACATAGGCGGTGGTCACATTAAAGTGGCTGGGTCATGTATATGAATGGCGAAATCTATATATTTATGAAGCTAAGTAGGATGGGTCAAGTTGTCCACTGTCTCTTATCTAACTCTTAGTGGTAATTACGAGCAAGTAACAGTAAGTAGGAGACTAATGGTTGTTTGCACAACTCGTTTATTTATGTGAAATTTAATGCGTTCTGGACGTGAGCAACCCATGAGAATAGGAGGCGTGAAGATAGGGGAAATGTATATGTCACCATGCAAGAGTTTTACGGCATGTAAGGTAGGAATAGGAAGGATCCACTGAAACACTGAATCGATTCGCAACGTTATTTGGAATGTTTTAGAATCTGTGAAAGGGAGAGGAGTCACTGGGTAGATTGAAGGGCTGGGTACGCGTGGTTTTGCAATATTTGTCTGACAGGCAGACGACCCAAATTCGAATTGAGAAGGGTCTTTCTTTACTAATGGTCCTATAAAATAAACTGAGTAGCTTTCAAATGCAAACTTACGGCTTCGATTTGGCATAAGCCAACATTACTTCATGGTGGGATGGGGGAGGGGAGATATGGTAACAGTACGTCCTTCAGATACCGGATTTTATTGACTACTCATGAATTTACAAAAGCCCTACCCATGCATCCATTCAAACTTACACAGGAGAAGGTACAGAACACCATAAAATTGTATACAAATATTAAATGTATATTGGTTATGTCTGCTTAAAACTATTATTCACACCAGATTCACTGCAGATGAGTGCTCGTGGAAACAGTGCCTACTCTATCAAACATCTTTCAACTCTATTCTGTTAAACAGCACTGACTATTACGTATCATTTGTTTATAATACAAGATTGCTTCTTTCCTGAATACTCATTCACAGACTCACTGTACCATAGAAGTAGCAGAAAGGTTTAGTTTTACACTTTTAAAGACACATGATATGCGCTTAAATAGTTTTTAATTACTATAAACCACTGAAGTATCTATAAAGAAAAGTGTTGTTTTACTAATTTCTTTTTTTATATAAAAAGTAACACACATAATTTAGGGACGCATACGTCTGCTCCTAGAATTAATTCACACTTCACGCTGCATTATAAAAATGAAGTTAGACGAGAAGAGGCAGGGCTAAGCTCCACTTTTGCATATCCACTTATGAAAGAAAACCAACTTTAGGTTGAGAAGATCCTTGAACACGTAGGCCGGCTATAAGTGTACATATGAGAAGATATTTCGGTCCTCTATACCATTCACATAAAATATTTTATCATGGGATTAAATTAGAATATCCTAGATTGAGAACAAAAGTAAGGAAATCAGTTTGTACAGTGTAGGCCTCATAAAACGGGTTCAGAACATAACCTGTGCACCCTTAAATGGACAGTCGTTCTGTCCATATATTGCTCAGTTCCGTGGAAGCTGGAAATCATTGCAGTACTCGTGCCAAAGCCTCTCAACTAAATACCTGCATCCTCTGTGAGAGGATTCTAAATGCAGCAGGGAGGCCAGGATGTGTCTTACGTGAATGTCTCGACATCCACACTCCTCAGCTCAGCTTAATGGTAGTCTACCTGCAGGACAGTCAGCCATTACAGATGGTGGGGCGATGCCCATATTACTTCTATGTGCATTTTGTTCATTGCAGTTTAGATGTCTGAGTGTCTGATGTGCTTCAGCACACCAAACGCTCTAACGGTGTCTCCCAACTCTTGTGACAACATGATGGTAATTGTAAAATGTAAACTTTCACGGTCGGAATCGTCACAATTAATAAAATATTCCGGGCTATTATGCCGTGGTCGAAGGGGTTTCACTTTAAAAATCGACGTTTCGTCCCCATTTGCGGACATTTTCAAGGGGGATATCAGCTTTGTTGAATGTCCGAGTCACACCATGGCTCGCTACTGACTACAGCAAAATTCCGCTTCCGCAATCTTCCTGGCAGTGGCGTGACGTCACGTGCTTTGAATACGCGAGCGCAACTGGCTGTTGTCGACTGCCGTCGTCAGCTGTTGCTGTCATCCCATGGTGGAAGACTGGTACACATCTTCTTCAGTACCGGAATCCATATTTCATTGATTTGACGCCCTCCTCCTTCCTGTTAAAATTCCTGGGGTGATTCACAATCCCTATGGCCTCTCTGTACAGCCTTTCGTTGTATTCGTTTGTGGCTGCCAGTACCTGAGTCCGGTTAAAATGAATGTGGTGGTCTCTTGGCTGTAAACCATGTTCCGCAACAGCTGATATGTCAATCTACCCTCTTCTGCAATTGCCCTGGTGCTCTTCGAGTCATTTTTTGACAGTTCTTTTTGTAGTACACTTCCCCATAACTACACGGAATCCTATAAATTCCAGCTTTTTTCAGCGGTTGGCGAACATCCTTGGCCGATTTTGGGTGATCTTGTATCTTCCGTGTGTGTGTGTAAATTACCACAATTTTCCGCTTAAGATTTTTCGTATGCGGGAAGTCACGTCTTAATGAATAGCAGGAAAACCTTCGATTTCATCGGCGCTTGAGCATCACTATCATTTCTATGCGGTGGTCTTAACGCTCTTTTCACCTCAGCGAACGAGTAGCCATTCTTGAGCAATGCAGTGATGAGATGTTTTAATTCTGCATCAAGCAGCTCTGGTTCACAGATTTTCCTTGCTCTATCCGCCAATGTTTTTATGTCGCCTCGCTGTTGTTGTAGGTGGTGGTTCGATTCCCGGAGTAGGTAACGGTACGCGTGCGAGTGTTTTCGGTAAACTGTGTGTCGCAAGCTACCATCTTCTTTTTCGAAAACTAGTACATTATTGAAATTTAATCTTCCGCCTGCCTTCTCCTCCTTGGTAAACTTAATGTTCCGATTGATCCCCTTCAGATGTTTGTAAAAACGATCCAATTCCTCCCTGCCATGCCACCACAAAACAAACTTAACCAAATATTCGTTTCTTGCTCGCATTTTTCAATGCCTCCTCCTCGAATTTTTCCATAAAGAAGTTCGCTATGACCGGGGTTAAGGGGCTCCCCACAGCGATACCAGCCGTCTGTTCATAGAAGTCTTCGTTCCATTTGAAATAGTGGTTGTGAGGTAATATTTAAACAGTTCTGCAACATCGGGAGGAAGAATCAGATTCAGCTGTTGCAACACTTCATTGGGTGGAACCATTGTGAATAGCGACACCATATCAAAACTAACATGTCCTGCGGCTGTACCATTATGCCATTTAATTTACTGATAAAATGTGCTGAATTCTTGATATACGAATCAGATCAATGCACATACGGTCGTAATAATGTTGTCAAGAACTTGGCAATCGAATAGGTGGGCGAACCAGTAGCACTCACTATAGGCTTTAGTGGAACATGTTCTTTGTGCACCTTCGGCAGTCCATAAAGTCCTGGTGCTAGCGCAACTGAATTGAACAGACTTTTAGACAGAGGACTTCTTTATCAACCACGTAACAGTTCTAAGAATTTTGTCAGTGGGTTTTTATTTAGTTTCCTATGTGTTTGCGGATCTAATAAGTTGTTAATCTTACTATAGTAGTCGGTCACAATCAAAACAACTGTTGCATTTCCGTTGTCAGCGGAGAGAATAATAACATTATCATCCTCATTCAGGCCTTTTATGGCATTCCTTTCAACTCAGTTAAATTACATTTTGAAGGCTTTGCACGAGACAATACTCCTACAGCTTCTATACGGATTTCTGCAGCCGTAACCTTGTCCACATTAAGAATGCCTACTTCTACACTAGCTATTATTTCTATTCTTACTCCGAGAGTTATGCCTACAGACTGTCCACAACAGAGCCCTGTAAGAAAGTCATGGAAACATTGGAGGATAACAGATTTTAGAGGGGTCACAGAAGGGAAACGAAGAAAGATCTGTTTTAACTGGCAGGAGTCAGTGAATGCCAACGACGTCTCGCCACTCTTGAGTTCTTGAATAATGGTTCAGAGCACTTTTAGTTAGGACAATAAGATGCTATTAGTCACGCGACTATAGTGCATAATGTTCAAAAAGTTGAAATGTGTGTGATATCTTATGGGACTTAACTGATAAGGTCATCAGTCCCTAAGCTTACACACTACGTAACCTAAATTATCCTACAGACAAACACACACACCCATGCCCGAGGGAGGATTCGAACCTCCGCCGGGATCAGCCGCACAGTCCATGACTGCAGCGCCAGAGACCGCTCGGCTAATCCGGCGCGGCAGTGCATAATGATTCCTGGACTGTAGAGAGAATCTAGGTCACAATGAAGGTGGTGGCTTCTTTCTCTTCTGCACTGATTTAACAATGTGCATCTTGACCCCAAGCAGCTGTAGCAATACAACAGGCAGGGGCCACACAGCGGTCCCTTGATAAGGCCTCAATTGGTCGAAATGGACTGTCCGTGATCGATCATCAGTTGTATTTCCACATTGACAGGCGACATTAAATGCATCATTTGGCACAGATTCTTCATAAGAAGAAGCAAATTTCTTTGTATTTCCCTTTTTAATCATTGGGTTTTGTAATAATGCCCAGTCTCTTGGCTAATATGGAAGTAGTGATGCTACACTCCTGGAAATTGAAATAAGAACACCGTGAATTCATTGTCCCAGGAAGGGGAAACTTTATTGACACATTCCTGGGGTCAGATACATCACATGATCACACTGACAGAACCACAGGCACATAGACACAGGCAACAGAGCATGCACAATGTCGGCACTAGTACAGTGTATATCCACCTTTCGCAGCAATGCAGGCTGCTATTCTCCCATGGAGACGATCGTAGAGATGCTGGATGTAGTCCTGTGGAACAGCTTGCCATGCCATTTCCACCTGGCGCCTCAGTTGGACCAGCGTTCGTGCTGGACGTGCAGACCGCGTGAGACGACGCTTCATCCAGTCGCAAACATGCTCAATGGGGGACAGATCCGGAGATCTTGCTGGCCAGGGTAGTTGACTTACACCTTCTAGAGCACGTTGGGTGGCACGGGATACATGCGGACGTGCATTGTCCTGTTGGAACAGCAAGTTCCCATGCCGGTCTAGGAATGATAGAACGATGGGTTCGATGACGGTTTGGATGTACCGTGCACTATTCAGTGTCCCCTCGATGATCACCAGTGGTGTACGGCCAGTGTAGGAGATCGCTCCCCACACCATGATGCCGGGTGTTGGCCCTGTGTGCCTCGGTCGTATGCAGTCCTGATTGTGGCGCTCACCTGCACGGCGCCAAACACGCATACGACCATCATTGGCACCAAGGCAGAAGCGACTCTCATCGCTGAAGACGACACGTCTCCATTCGTCCCTCCATTCACGCCTGTCGCGACACCACTGGAGGCGGGCTGCACGATGTTGGGGCGTGAGCGGAAGACGGCCTAACGGTGTTCGGGACCGTAGCCCAGCTTCATGGAGACGGTTGCGAATGGTCCTCGCCGATACCCCAGGAGCAACAGTGTCCCTAATTTGCTGGGAAGTGGCGGTGCGGTCCCCTACGGCACTGCGCAGGATCCTACGGTCTTGGCGTGCATCCGTGCGTCGCTGCGGTCCGGTCTCAGGTCGACGGGCACGTGCACCTTCCGCCGACCACTGGCGACAACATCGATGTACTGTGGAGACCTCACGCCCCACGTGTTGAGCAATTCGGCGGTACGTCCACCCGGCCTCCCGCATGCCCACTATACGCCCTCGCTCAAAGTCCGTCAACTGCACATACGGTTCACGTCCACGCTGTCGCGGCATGCTACCAGTGTTAAAGACTGCGATGGAGCTCCGTATGCCACGGCAAACTGGCTGACACTGACGGCGGCGGTGCACAAATGCTGCGCAGCTAGCGCCATTCGACGGCCAACACCGCGGTTCCTGGTGTGTCCGCTGTGCCGTGCGTGTGATCATTGCTTGTACAGCCCTCTCGCAGTGTCCGGAGCAAGTATGGTGGGTCTGACACACCGGTGTTAATGTGTTCTTTTTTCCATTTCCAGGAGTGTATTTTGTTTCCCTTTGTACTTGTTTAATGGATGCTTGGATATTATCCCACTGAAATTGCGTCCTTCTGGCAACGTCCACAGATGGTTCACCTGTTTCAAAGGGTTAACTTAACAGGGTCGCCATATATCACATTACAAGATGGACATCCTGTTGCCTCGTGATTTCTGCTATTGTAAGCAGACAGTAAATAAGGAATACACTGAGTTGACAAAAGTCATCGAATACCTCCTAATGACATGTCGGACCTCCTTGTGCCTGGCGTAGTGCAACAACTCGACGTGGCGTGGACTCAACAAGCCCTTGGAAGTCCCCTGCAGAGATAATGACCCATGTCGCCTCTATAGCCGTCCATAATTGCGGAAGTGTTGCCAGCTCAGAATTTTGCTTAAGAACTGGCCTCTCGATTATGTCCCATAAATGTTCGGTGGGTGGCCGGATCATTTGTTTGAATTGTCCAGAATGTTCTTCAAACCAATCGTGAACAACTGTGGCTCGGTGACATGGCGAATTGTCATCCTGAAAAATTCCATGGTAGTTTGGGAACATGAGGTCCATGAATGACTGAAAATGATCTTCATGTAGCTGAACATAACCATTTCCAGTCAATGATTGGTTCAGCTGGATCAGAGTACCCAGCCCATTCCATGTAAACACGGCCCGCACCATTACGAAGCCACCACTAGCTTGCACAGTGCCCTGTTGAAACTTGGGTCCTTGGCTTCATGGGATCTGACCACACTAGAATCCTGTCATCAAATATGACCAATTGAAATCGGGCTCATCTGACAAGGCCATGATTTTCCAGCCGTGTAGCGACCAAACGACATGGTCACAATCCAGAAGAGTCGCTGCAGGCGATGTCGTGTTGTTAGCAAAGGCACTCACGTTGTCTGTCTGCTACCGTAGCCCTTAACGCCAAATTGCGCATCACCGTCCCAACGGATACATTCGTCGTACATTCCATATTGATTTCTGCAGTTATTTCACGCAGAGTTGCTTGTTTACTAGCACTGCCAACTCTACACAAAAGTCACACTTCTTGGTCGATAAGTGAAGCTCGTCGGCCACAGTGTTAACTGTGGTGCGAGGTAATGCCTGAAATCTGGTATTCTCGGCACACTGCTCTTCACACTGTGGATCTCGGAATATTGAATTCCCTACCGATTTACGAAATGGAATGTCCCATGCACCTACCACCAGATACTATTCCACGAACAAAGTCTGTTAATTTCTATCGTGCGGCCCTAATCAAGTTGGAAACCTTTTCGCCGCAAGGGGTTAGCCGAGTGGTCTAAGGCGCTGCAGTCATGGACTGTGCAGCTGGTCCCAGCGGGGGTTCGAGACCTTCCTCGGGCGTGGGTGTGTGTGTTTGTCCTTAGGATAATTAAGGTTAAGTAGTGTGTAAGGTTAGGGACTGATGACCTTAGCAGTTAAGTCCCATAAGATTTCACACACATTTGAACATTTTGAAACCTTTTCACATGAATCACCAGAGTACAAATGACAGCCCTGCCAATGCACTGTCCTTTTATACCTTGTGTACGTGATACTATCGCCATCTTTATATGTGCATATCGTTATACCATGATTTTTGTCACCTCAGTGTATGTGCCCAGACAGTGTGTGTTTTCATACGACAGGGTAACATTCAAACAATAATTTTATGGACATATTCAACATGGTTAATAGCTTTGGGGTGGAAAGGGGTGGTTCTCCACTTTTTGATTTTTACGTCTCCACACCTGTAGAAATACAGTAGTGCAAGGATAAAATTTGTTCTCCAATCTTTCAATATGCTGTCAGGACTGGCGAAATGTAGTAACAACTGATTTACAAATCCTTTTGCCACAGTTTCTGTTGTCATATCGGCAATATGCACTAGCACTAGGTACTAGGAAAATGATCAGTGATTGACAAAATACCTTTGTTTTACTGTTGGGTCTCAGGAGGTGGTCCAATAACAACTAATGCCATGGTTTAAAAAGGTTTAGAAGCTTCCATTAACGTCTACAATGGAATTCGCAGCTGCATCTGCTTTGACCATTGTGCGTATAGCAAGCGTGCATGTATAAATTAGGTTACATCACAGCGTCTATTCCACCATCAATAAAAAGTAATAACATGGATGCTTGTGGCCCATTTGCCCTTGTGACAACCTTGAAGACTATCATGACATTAAGCAGTCATGTGGGACTGAATTCGCTTTGGTATTAAGAACCGAGTGGTTCTAGGCCCTTCAGTCCGGAACCGCGCTGCTGCTACGGTCGCAGGTTCGAATCCTGTCTCGGGCATGGATGTGTGTGATATCCTTAGGTTAGATAGGTTTAAGTAGCTCTATGTCTATGGGACTGATGACCTCTGATGTTAAGTCCCATAGTGCCCAGAGCCATTTGAAGCATTTTTTTCTTAGAGTACAACTATAGAATACCTCACAAACCAGGTAAACTTCACCAAAACATGGATGCCTTGAGTAGAAGTCCGAGTAGTGCAGGCTGATGCACTGTTCATAGCAGAGTTAAAGACATTCAGAGAGAAGATGCCGATTGTATGTCACACTCCCAGATTGTGTGTCTGAAGGTGGTATATTATATCTTTGCGAAATAATATACCACCTTCAGACACACAATCTGGGAGTGTGACATACAATCGGCATCTTCTCTCTGAATGTCTTTAACTCTGCTATGAACAGTGCATCAGCCTGCACTGCTCGGACTTCTACTCAAGGCATCCATGTTTTGGTGAAGTTTACCTGGTTTGTGAGGTATTCTATAGTTGTACTCATTCAGCTTCAGAGCGCAGAACATCAGACAGTTGTTGGGGTCTTTTAAATACAAGAGCCATGAAAGAGCAGAGTTGTCAGTACCACAGTGAATGTTCTGCCATATAAGTAACATTTAAAGTAGTTGAGATCAAACATTAAGCTAGCAACTCTTTTGATGAGGTACTATAATTTTCTTCAGCCTCATTGAGTTGACGAGAAGCTTAACCAATTGATTTCTTTTTCATTACGACGCTGTTGGCTCAAAAGACAAACCACAGCAATATCGGAGACATCACACGATGGTGTGAACAGCTTTTCAAAGTGATGGGAGACCAGCAACGATGCAATGGTCAATACATCTTTAACTTGCTACATGAGACTTTCACATGCTGGGAACCATTCAAAAATATTCCACTTTTGAATAGCCTCATTACAGATTCCTTTAGAAAACAGCAATAGTAGTTCATCAGACCGCAAAATTTTGTAATTTTATGTTAGTAGTGGCAGCGAAATTGTCTGTTGTTCCTGTCAGCCAAGGATCCGGCTTTACCACAGCAGAGCAAATAATATGTCCCAAGTACTGACCTTGTGACTCTGCAAAGGAAACTTTTTCTAACTTCAAACTTAATTGGGCACTGTACAACCTCTCAAATACATTTCTTAATCACTCAGCATGCTCTTCAAGAGTCTGAGAGAACATTACAATGTCATCGAAATAGATCAAACTGCCACTTACCTTAGGTCAAAAGACATCCATCAAACTCATACAAACTAGAAGGTACTACAAAAGCTTTAAGAGGTTGGACCTGATTGGTTATCATAATCTGGTTGTATCCTCATTTCATGTCTACGGTAGCGAAAAATTTGTTGTTTCGTAATCTGTCCAGTGTTTCATCATTTCGAGACAAAGGCAAGTGTCACTGGTATTAACCTTCTTTACTACCCTCATACCTTCACGCAGTCAACAGTTCTCTTCACTACTGATCAGTCTTTTAGGTACAACCACAACGGAGATGACCAGGGACTGGCACAGGTCAGATAAGTCCTGTAGTAAGTTGTTGCTGGACTGTTTCTCCCACAACAGACTGTAATTGATATGGAATTCTATATGGTTTCTACAATATTGGCCTTGCATCTCTGGTAAGGATTTCATAGTAAACAACATCGATAGTGGGTAAGTATTGTCTTTCCACAATCAATCACGAATATTCGTCCAAAACCTGGTAGAACAAACTCTGCTCAGAATCAGTTAAATGTGCCACCTTACTTTGCAACTGTTATTTAAGGGTTGACATTATTGTGCATATTTCGCTGATAGGCAGAGGATTCTGTCCATTTCTACCCTCAATATATTTTTTTTTCAGAAGGAATAACAATGATTTCAAGTATTTTCTGCATAAAGACCAGCACGCAGTATTATTATGTCACATGCACCGAAGTCATCTAGACACACAGGGACACTAACTCTCCCATTTGTAATCTGGGCACTGGAAAGGCCTCTTTGCATATGATATATCCAAAACTTCATTACACGAGGTGAGTGGGTCGACCAAGAATGAAGTTCTGTGAACACCTTGGACTTTGGCTGTCACTCAGAATTTTTTCAGTGCCATACTTCTTTGCTTGTTTGCCTTTAAGAAGAAGGTGCATGCTGTATCAGAATTTCGGGGAGTGGCCCCCTTCCCTGGATTTCCTTGTGTCTGCGAGGGCTGACGCTGGTAAAATGGTGGATTGCTCCACCAAATGATACAGTAAGCGACCTGTAATAAGTCATTCCCTGGAGCTGCTACACGAGTCATTTTCTAGGATGATACCAAAATTAAGCCTACTTTACCTTACTATTCCATTTCGAACTCATGGGAGCTCTCATCAATTTTTAACCATACTAAACATGCTCCTTTGGGCTTTATTATTTTGACATCCAAAACGGTTTTAGCTGCCACTTGTCAACAGGGAACAAAAATAGCAGACTTAGTTAGGTACCTGTGTTGTTGTTGTTGTGGTCTTCAGTCCTGAGACTGGTTTGATGCAGCTCTCCATGCTACTCTATCCTGTGCAAGCTTCTTCATCTCCCAGTATCTACTGCAACCTACATCCTTCTGAATCTGCGTAGTGTATTCATCTCTTGGTCTCCCTCTACGATTTTTACCCTCCACGCTGCCCTCCAATGCTAAATTTGTGATCCCTTGATGCCTCAAAACATGTCCTACCAACCGATCCCTTCTTCTAGTCAAGTTGTGCCACAAACTTCTCTTCTCCCCAATCCTATTCAATACCTCCTCATTAGTTACGTGATCTACCCACCTTATCTTCAGCATTCTTCTGTAGCACCACATTTCGAAAGCTTCTATTCTCTTCTTGTCCAAACTAGTTATCGTCCATGTTTCACTTCCATACATGGCTGCACTCCATACAAATACTTTCAGAAACGACTTCCTGACACTTAAATCTATACTCGATGTTAACAAATTCCTCTTCTTGAGAAACGCTTTCCTTGCCATTGCCAGTCTACATTTTATATCCTCTCTACTTCGACCATCATCGGTTATTTTACTCCCTAAATAGCAAAACTCCTTTACTACTTTAAGTGTCTCATTTCCTAATCTAATTCCCTCAGCATCACCCGACTTAATTTGACTACATTCCATTATCCTCGTTTTGCTTTTGTTGATGTTCATCTTATATCCTCCTTTCAAGACACTGTCCATTCCGTTCAACTGCTCTTCCAAGTCCTTTGCTGTCTCTGACAGAATTACAATGTCATCGGCGAACCTCAAAGTTTTTACTTCTTCTCCATGAATTTTAATACCTACTCCGAATTTTTCTTTTGTTTCCTTTACTGCTTGCTCAATATACAGAGTGAATAACATCGGGGAGAGGCTACAACCCTGTCTTACTCCTTTCCCAACCACTGCTTCCCTTTCATGCCCCTCGCCTCTTATAACTGCCATCTGGTTTCTGTACAAACTGTAAATAGCCTTTCGCTCCCTGTATTTTACCCCTGCCACCTTCAGAATTTGAAAGAGAGTATTCCAGTTAACATTGTCAAAAGCTTTCTCTAAGTCTACAAATGCTAGAAACGTAGGTTTGCCTTTTCTTAATCTTTCTTCTAAGATAAGTCGTAAGGTCAGTATTGCCTCACGTGTTCCAACATTTCTACGGAATCCAAACTGATCTTCCCCGAGGTCGGCTTCTACCAGTTTTTCCATTCGTCTGTAAAGAATTCGCGTTAGTATTTTGCAGCTGTGACTTATTAAACTGATAGTTCGGTAATTTTCACATCTGTCAACACCTGCTTTCTTTGGGATTGGAATTATTATATTCTTCTTGAAGTCTGAGGGTATTTCGCCTGTCTCATACATCGTGCTCACCAGATGGTAGAGTTTTGTCATGACTGGCTCTCCCGAGGCCATCAGTAGTTCAAATGGAATGTTGTCTACTCCCGGGGCCTTGTTTCGACTCAGGTCTTTCAGTGCTCTGTCAAACTCTTCACGCAGTATCTTATCTCCCATTTCGTCTTCATCTACATCCTCTTCCATTTCCATAATATTGTCCTCAAGTACATCGCCCTTGTATAAATCCTCTATATTCTCCTTCCACCTTTCTGCCTTCCCTTCTTTACTTAGAACTGGGTTGCCATCTGAGCTCTTGATATTCATACAAGTGGTTCTCTTCTCTCCAAAGGTCTCTTTAATTTTCCTGTAGGCAGTATCTATCTTACCCCTAGTGAGACAAGCCTCTACATCCTTACATTTGTCCTCTAGCCACCCCTGCTTAGCCATTTTGCACTTCCTGTCGATATCATTTTTGAGACGTCTGTATTCCTTTTTGCCTGCTTCATTTACTGCATTTTTGTATTTTCTCCTTTCATCAATTAAATTCAATATTTCTTCTGTTACCCAAGGATTTCTATTAGCCCTCGTCTTTTTACCTACTTGATCCTCTGCTGCCTTCACTACTTCATCCCTCAGAGCTACCCATTCTTCTTCTACTGTATTTCTTTCCCCCATTCCTGTCAATTGTTCCCTTATGCTCTCCCTGAAACTCTCTACAACCTCTGGTTCTTTCAGTTTATCCAGGTCCCATCTCCTTAAATTCCCACCTTTTTGCAGTTTCTTCAGTTTCAATCTGCAGTTCATAACCAATAGATTGTGGTCAGAATCCACATCTGCCCCAGGAAATGTCTTACAATTTAAAACCTGGTTCCTAAATCTCTGTCTTACCATTATATAATCTATCTGATACCTACTAGTATCTCCAGGATTCTTCCAGGTATACAACCTTCTTTTATGATTCTTGAACCAAGTGTTGGCTGTACCTGTATCCTCCAAAAATTTGGACCTGTCGTCCTCCTGTGTCGACTATCATAATCACACTTACCCCTTCCTCTAAACAATGATAATTTATGGGGTTTAGTGCTATTGTTGGAGGTAGGATCAGGTGCTATGGCTGCCTATGGCAACAGTTAGAGACAACTGGAATCCGAATGTGCAATTTCCTTACAGAACAGGTAGCAGTGTACTTAACATTTAGCAACAATGTGCCCCCATTGATTGCAGTTGCCTTAATTGGCCTTGGCGATGGGTAAGTGGCAGAAGCAATTTGTGTGAGGAGGACTGGATACAAAATAGTACACCTCCTCTCGTAAAAGGAAAGGCACAGAAATTCTTGTAGAGACAAGGTTGACAATACTTTCAGCTCTTGTCTAACCTACAAGATGATGCCGCAGATAAATGAATCTATGGCACATGCTTTGGATTTCTCTAAAAGCACACGTAATGATGTGTTTTAGATTAAGACAGAATATTAGTTTTGCACGAGATAGTCCTCATTCGGTCAGCAAATTGTTCTAAATCTTCTCCTGGTTTTGCCTGAGGGTGGAAAGTTTTGTCTTGGTGATAGCTGATTCCTTTCTTACCACAATAATGCACTGAAAATCTCTTCGACAAGGAGTCGAATCGCTAGGCATTTTTCAAAGTGTCCACAGATTCTACAGAGTTGTGTTTGTGTGATTCTACAAAGGTGTGTATGTGTCTAGACAACTTTAGACATGCCACAGTCAACGTAACATTCGAGTCACTCATGAATGTTTCTCAAGATAGCATTTGTATTCTCATTGGTTTTTCCGAGGAAGGATGGAATGAAAGCAACTGTTGGCAAACTACTGGCATTGAGAGATGACGACTACTGTTTGGCTCTTAACTTGACCATACTTTTAATTGCCAAATATTCAATTTTACATAGTAATGTTTGTAGTTGATCATTTGGGTCTTCTTTCACGGTAAATTTTACGTTCTCTTCGTCATTCAAATTTTAATCCGTGCTAAGCAAGCAGGCTGCGTTTTCACCTTAAAGTGTGCAAATTAAACATACCTACTAATCTAAAGGCGCCTGTCAAACAATTCCGAAAATAACAACCACCTTGGAAAGGTAAACAATTCATGGGAAGCACCAGAAAGACTAGTATCTATAAGTCCACAAAACCATGTCAAGATCCAAATAGGTCATTTCAGTGGCAGCTAGACACAGAAAGGCAGTATAGGAAAACAACAGAAGAATTTCCTATTCCCAACACACAAATGGACCAAACAATCACTTTACGCAGAGGAAAAATGTATGTAGATTACCTAGCATTTGCAGATGATTTAGCAATATTAACTCAAATTATTTCATCAGTCCCAAAACACCATTAACATTTGAAAGAAACTGCAAAGAAAGTCGACATCCTGACATTGGTTTAAAAGACAAAGTACTCTTCATAATAATGATGGGGGAGTATTTACCCATGATACGCAGGCAGTGAACATTCGAACAGCATTCATCTAAAATGCTTACATATAACAAATATGCATTCAGAGCAACTCAAACAACAATTTAAATTTCAAATTATCTTACTGGACAAAGATTCAGTGCTGAGTAACAGACAGAATTTCAATCTGTTCCACGTACTTCTAAGTATTAAAGAGAATGGATATCTGAAAAAACAACAACTCTGAGGCATACACACATGACCTGCTACCGCAACATTTACTGATTTGCAGCACTAACTGTAGGAGAGGCGGAATGTAATAACATGTTGTGGTGCATAGGCAACGGCATGTGACGAAAATGTGGCATTCAGAGTCGGTAGTAGGTATGGGTTGTGGGGGCTATATGCATCTGACATCCACCTGGTACCGACATGCGCGGCAAGGAAGGCTGGCTACACGATAACGAAAATAGGTACCCCAACAGCGAAGACAGGACCTTCGTGAAAGCGGCAGGGCCATCAAAGAGCCCACAGCAGTGCCCTCCTGTGGCGCCGCGCAGCACGGGATGGCTGGAAGTGAGGCGAGGTATGCGGTGACTCCCAATGTCGAATGTAGACATCTCAGATTGGACGACCACAATCACCAAAGTCGGCTGCACTGACGGATGGGAGGCATGGGAAGCACACGAGTGTATGTTCCAGCAGAGCTGTAAGACCCCCAGCAGGGGCGGCACGTTGCTGGCGACAGGTGGCGTGCAGCATGACCGGCAGCCTGGCTGGCAGGTCCGTCCATGCAGCAGCGCGAGTACATTGCGTGCTCGCACCGCTTGACTTGACTCCACTCTGGTCAACATGGTTCAAAATGGTTCAGATGGCTGTGAGCTCTATGGGACTTACTACTGGCCACTAAAATTGCTACACCAAGAAGAAATGTCGATGATAAACGGGTATTCATTGGACAAATATATTATACTGGAACTGACATGTGATTACATTTTCACGAAAATTGGGTGCATAGATCCTGAGAAATCGGTACCCAACCACCTCTGGCCGTAATAACGGCCTTGATACGCCTGGGCATTGAGTCAAACAGAGCTTGGATGGCGTGTACAGGTACAGCTGCCCATGCAGCTTCAACACGATACCACAGTTCATCAAGAGTAGTGATTGGCGTATTGTGACGAGCCAGTTGCTCGACCACCATTGACCAGACGTTTTCAGTTGGTGAGAGATCTGGAGAACGTGCTGGCCAGGGCAGCAGTCGAACATTTCCTGTATCCAGAAAGGCCCGTACAGGAACTACAACATGCGGTCGTCCAGTATCCTGCTGAAATGTAGGGTTTCGCAGGGATCGAATGAAGGGTAGAGCCACGGGTCGTAACACATCTGAAATGTAATGTCCACTGTTCAAAGTGCCGTCAATGCGAACAAGAGGTGACCGAGACGTGTAACCAGTGGCACCCCATACCATCACGCCGGGTGATACGCCAGTATGGCGATGACGAATACACACTTCCAATGTGCGTTCACCGCGAGGTCGCCAAACACGGATGCGACCATCATGATGCTGTAAAAAGAACCTGAATTCATCCGAAAAAATGACGTTTTGCCATTCGTGCACCCAGGTTCGTCGTTGAGTACACCAGCGCAGGCGCTCCTGTTTGTGATGCAGCGTCAAGGGTAACCGCAGCCATGGTCGCAATGTCGCGATACGATAAACCGAAATCGCGATAGGCTACAATCCGACCTCTATCAAAGTCGGAAACGTAATGGTACGCATTTCTCCTCCTTACGCGAGGCATCACAACAACGTTTTGCCAAGCAACGCCGGTCAGCTGCTGTTTGTGTATGAGAAATCGGTTGGAAACTTCCCTCATGTCAGGACGTTGTAGGTGTCGCCACCTGCGCCAGCCTTGTGTGGATGGTCTGAAACGATAATCATTTGCATATCACAGCATCTTCTTCCTGTCGGTTAAATTTCGGGTCTGTAGCACGTCATCTTCGTGGTGTAGCAATTTTGGCAAGTAGTGTATTTAAACCTAACTAATCCAAGGACATCACACACATCCATGCCCGAGGCAGGATTAGAACCTGCCACCGTAGCGGTCGTGTGGTTCCAGACTCAAGCGCCTAGAACCGCTCGGCCACCCGGGCCGGCAGTCAGCATGGCGGGCGGGAAGTACTGTCTCGGCGGCGTCTGCTGCGTCACAGTGACTCTGACACATCCTACAGCCCCTGCTTCCACTTGTTGTTAGCAGGTGACAAGGGCAAAATGCATTCAGCACAACTAACAAGCTCGCAACCCACAGTGTCATAAGGTAGGAACTATATGGAGTGTGACGCCAATTCGTATGGGATGTCGAGGCGGCCGGACTTCTCTGGCAGGCGCGCAGATTAATTTGAAATTCTGACGGGAAATTTGGTCAGATAAAGATCATATAATTCAGTGCATGGAATACATAGGACGTGCTTACGGAGGGTAGCCGGGTGGGGGCAGGGGGGGGAGGGGGGGAGGGGGGGAGTCACTGTATTTGAATTACAGAGGAGCGGGGAGAGGATGGACGTTGATGGGCCAGAGGCGGTGAGCAGTGAGAGAGAGAGAGAGAGAGAGAGAGGCAATTCCAAATTCCACATTCTGCCTTCAGTCGCCGGAGTGTCACCTCACATTCATCTATTGGTGGCTGCTGCAGGTGACGCATGACGCCATGGAGCAGTATCCAGCTGTGGGATCCCTGCTGAGTACAGCAATACGAGCTTACGCAGAGTGCAAGATGCGAAAGCAGCCTTCAACAAATAATCAAAGCAAGGGAAGAAATTCCTCTCATTCAAAAATTTGCAATAGATTTATCCGATGTCGTCCAGGCGTGGAGCTACCTGTACATTTACTACCTTATTTTGCTCTTTCTCTGTTTGTATTTCAGTCTGAAGCCTTGCGAGTATTTTCTCTCGAAAATAATATCAGATGTTTTACGGGAACTTTGGTTTAGCCAAACCGTTAAGTATAAACTGAACGATTGACTTCGCTTTGTCTGTAATTTACTAGAAACTGCAAGGAACAAGTTCAGCTTCAAAACGTCAAATGGAATGATTATATCGCTGAATAACCGAATATTTTTTGTTTGCTGAGTTTCTAGTGTGTTACGCTGACTCGGTAAAATTTCCAAACGTTAAATTAAATATCTTTTTATGTTACAGTGTCTTATTCTTGCGCTTCGTATTCTAAGTTAGCGCAGTTTTCTATTTTTACTGTTTCTGATATTTTAAATTAGAGATAATTTTCTTGTTTGGCAGTTATTAAAAATGAACACGTTTGCTTGTTCCGGTCACAGTACAGCAAGCTCATTCTTCATTTGTGGTCACAGAATCACGTAATAAATTTTTTATTGATCATTGAACTGGCCCAGGGAACGACACCTAAGACGCTTTGATTGGGTCATCTTCAAAATTATGAAACACTCGAGATGTGAACAGTATGCTGGCAGCCGTTACACAGCAGTTAATTTCCTTTTGTTAAATGTCCTGTAAAGCCTCGCTTCCTTTCGCCTTACGATCTAGTTCTCTTTGCACCATTCCGGTGATTATAACTATATTTATTCTCAACATTTTCGAGATGTGGTCTCACAGTCTCCTTTCAAGAGTTATTCAGGACCTGACTTACAGGTTTATTCTGGCGATGTTGAAAGTAATGAGTCTCCCTATGTTGTGCAGTTCTCTCAGTTTAGAAAGGCCGTTTCAGCTACTGCTTTAATTAATTTTGTGACGTAACCAGCAGTCGCCCTTTAGAGAACTTAATACGACTGCGTTAAATCCTCTTTCGCAAGTTATCACGCCTTGATTCGTGTCGCAGATACGTATCTCATTCTGTACTTCCGATACGGAATCAACATGACATTTTCATTAAGCTGGCGGTATCTCATTTCAACACCCCTCGGGGAAACCGTTATTTAATGATAATAGCCACAAAGACGAGAAAAGCAAGTGAGATGTTAACTAGCGAACTCATCGCCAAACATCGATCTTAAAATTGCGAGAGTTTAAAATCTTTTACAATGAAATATGATAAGCTAGTAAGTATATCACTAGGTTTCGACAATTTATAGTATACAAAGCAGATAGTAATATAATTTACAACTAGTTCACATAAGCCTTTTATCTACATACGTAATTTATTTAAATTTTTCTTGGGAGATGATAACTAATCATATCTAAAACTGTTATTGCTATATGTAAACATTTTCACTTCCGGCTATTGATAATAATGGTTGTATCTCGAAACATCTCCAGCTATTTGGTGTTTGTGAAGATGGTGTCATTCCAGAAACATTAGTTTCGAGCAGTGTGGGTTATATCAGTTTTGTAACAGCAGCCGATTTACTGGTCATTACAGAAGCCACAGGAAACATTGGAGCAGCCTTCTAACAAATACAAGGCCAGGGAATCTCTCCAAAGACGTAGAATCACAGGAAGTGGATGTTATTTTTCTCGCCTGATTGGGCGCGTTTCAAGTAACGACGGACACACAACGTTCCCCTTTCAGTGGAGCTGAGGAAACGGCAGGATGTTACGGTTTGGCTTCAAAAGAACACTACATTGTCGAAAAATTGTTTGTTACAGTGTGAAGGCATACACATATTAAACATCGACTTCTAATGCCCATTCCGCTATATCAAAAATTACCAAGTAATTCTGTATAAAAAGTAGTAGTCTGGCGTGAATATATGTAAAAATACCCTCGAAAGAAAAGATGTTGTACTACCTTGGGATTCGGGGACTGTAATAGAGAACGCGCAAATGAAGTTTTGGCATATAACACGTTTTAAATGACAAATGGTGTAGTATACCGTACATAATTTAGTTTGAATATTCAGCTGTAAATGGGCAGCATGGTTAGAACACTGGACTCGCATTCGGGGGGACGACGGTTCAAACCCGCGTCCGGTCGTCCTGATTTAGCTTCCCCGTGATTTCCCTAAATCGCTTCAGACAAATGCCGTGATGGCATTGAAGGAACATATGGATATGTTTACGGTAAAATCAGATCTTTCTTACTTACGTTACTTACGTAATGAAGATTTTTATAAAGATGGTTTCCCAGACATATTTAAATATGCTGATTGGAAGGCACTTGAAAAGAAAGGAGATAAAACAATAATTTATTTACGACCCATTCCATTATTGCAGGTATTCTTAGCAATTTGTTATACAATCATTTACAATAGATTTCATAAACTTGTAGTGAACGGAAACATACTCATTAACAAACACTTCCGATTTCAAAAATGACTGTCAAGTAAACAGGCTATATTTATCTAAAAACATTGTATACTAGAATCAATACACCAGAAATCATTACCACAGGAAATATCTTGTGCCTTGCTTAAGGCTGTTGACTCTGTGAACCATCCTCGATTCAAAATATACAATACGAGTATTATGGAACAGTAGACACAGCTGGTTCATGGATTTTATTATCCTATGAGAAAATAGCATATTCGTTGCAAGTAGATCACATAATAAAGAGTACTCATAATCTGAAGCCATCAGTCATGGTGTACAACAGGGCTCAATTCTGAATCACCTGTTATGAAAATATTTTCCCTTCCTGCAAGTGATACAAGTACGTGAATGAAGATACCACTTGTCTTACTGCAGCGAGTGAAATATCTGAAAACATTATCAGGTATTCATGACCAATGGATTATCATTAATTTTTTACAAGATACAGTACATGCAATACGTACAATGTTGACATACAAACTCTAATTAAAAGCTTTACAAGCGAGAAACTGGGCGTGGTGGACTGCCAGGCCATGAAAAACACAACACGTCTCTCAGAAAAGATAGATTGATTTTATTTAAGAAGTTCGCAAGTTGTGTTTATGATTTTTTTAATGCGTGAAGCTTGACAAATAAAATGAATGCAGTTATTTACAACAATACAAGAAAATCAGTAATAAACGTTTAATATTTCGAATCTGATCTATATTTATTAGAGATTTCAGCGTGTGACATTGCGTAGAGTTTCATTTCACTCAGATGGTTCTGTCTCAAACTCAGTAGCGCAAAATGTGATTTCAGGTACTACTAAAACTGGATGACAACATTTCAGTTAAAAATGACCCAAAATAATATGTTAAGTATCAATAAATACTTAGCAGAACAGTTAACACATGTAAGCACACCAGATCGCAATGAGAAACTATACAAACAATGTGAAGTATAACACTTACATAAACCAGAGGAACATTGTTTGAACAGTCATTAAATAGGCAGCGGTTGTCTCTTTAAAGAGGCCGAGATCATGAAAAATTAGCCAGAAAAAGAATTAGGTAGAATGTAAAGCTCGTCCAAGAGATGGTTCAAATGGCTCTGAGCACTATGCGACTTAACTTCTGAGGTCATCAGTCGCCTAGAACTTAGAACTAATTAAACGTTAGTAACCTAAGGACATCACATACATCCATGCCCGAGGCAGGATTCGAACCTGCGACCGTAGCGGTCGCTCGGTTCCGGACTGTAGCGCCTAGAACCGCACGGCCACTCCGGCCGGTTCGCCCAAGAGAGAATGTACCAATGTACCTACTTGATTTTAAGTCTTGATAAGTCAGGCTGGTTCTACAAATGAAAGTATAAATAAAATCTTAACAGTAATGCCCATAGTGTTTAAACTAAACACCAATGCCCACATAGTTTAAAACAGCAGGCAGTAAAATTGAAATAAAGTTAATCCCGAATACAAAATATATTACACATAACCAGCACACATAATATTCATAAATTACCAACAGAGTTCAAACGCGAATAACTGATAAAGTTAGCTAAGTTATATCTGATTAACTCTTTAAATAAAATCAGAATTAACTCAAAACTAAAACAAAAGAATGCACATAATTTAAAGAAACGTGCGGGACAGGAGATACCTGTAGCTCCAAATAACTGTTCGCATAGTCTACACACTAAAGGGCTAGCCAAGTTAGTCCAACAAGTGCCAATGACTGTTGCTCACTAATCTCACTTTGGTCATGAATTCTGTAGACACAAATAGCAGACAATGTTCCAATGCCTTCTCCCATCAAATCTCAGCGACGAGTTTCTCGGATATGAAAACTTATAGACTAGAGAATAATATTCAACTTCGGCAAACGTTCATACCATTACAGCACCTGTCCGTGGACGGCCATCCTACAGTTACCGGTGGTAAACGACTGAGGGCGAGGGGATGTCCAACGCCGTTAGGTCGCATGGTGGAGAGTGCGCGGGATGAGAAAGAGGTGGTTGCTTAGCTACAGAAGTAAAGAGATCATACTAAGCTTTCGCATTCATAGGTCATACAAAATTATTCATATATAATGAAGTGATCTGTCACAACTTTCCAATTCCGTCGCTAGTCATATAATAAACTTTCAGTCCAAGTGCCTTCCTTGAAAACTACAGATTTTTCAGATGAGAATGCCAAGTAGCTATGCTGCCCCATTTCACTTTCTTTATGACCCCTTTTA
Organism: Schistocerca cancellata; assembly: GCF_023864275.1. Classification (NCBI taxonomy): domain Eukaryota; kingdom Metazoa; phylum Arthropoda; class Insecta; order Orthoptera; family Acrididae; genus Schistocerca; species Schistocerca cancellata. The sequence continues at coordinate 306,833,994 of NC_064626.1, forward strand.
ATGCTTCCAAGCAACATACTTTATGTGTACACTGTATTAGGCTTTCTTGTACCAAATATCTCTTTTCTCAAGACTGAGACATTCTTTGGAATAACTTAACACGTCTCACAAATGAAATTTCTCATTCGTTGGCTACCCAAACACAAGAGCCTTCTGCAAATTTGATCTGGATTTATCTTGTTCAACGAGATTAAATAGTGGTAGATTATGCTTGGACCAGGCAGTTTTTGTACAGTACATTATTTTCTTCCAGCATTTACAAATTTAAAAGCAAAGTCTGCAGCGGAAGTTCACGACCGGGCCATAGGGCTGACTGTAGCTAGAGTGTAGCTTTCCTGCCGCCATGGCACTAGTAGGGGGAGGGTAGCGAGCCCATCGTCGCAGCCGCCTTTTACCTCTGACAAAGATTACCAGCACTCAGTCTGACAGCAGCCTGAGTGAATCTGCGGCCATCCTCGATGGACTGGCTCGAGGTAGACTCCCGCCTCATATCTGGGAATGAGCCAGGTATAAGCAGGGCTAGAGTCTAGTGCTCTCCTCCACAAAACGTTCACGGTCACAAAGCATTTTAAAAAAAATTGTTCACAGAAAGCAGTTTTTTTCTCATTTAATTTTGATATTTGTTGTCATTTCGTTTTCGTCGCATTGTATCACTGTTTCACGAAAAATTACATGCATGTGCATTTTGATTGTACCAATACAAGTTGCATTATACGTCATGTTGCATTTAGAATAACTACAATATTCATTTCGATAAACTGGTAACGAACTTCCGTTATAATAGCATTTTAAATAAGTAGACGTACCTGGCACCAGCATGACGGGTGCATGACTTACTACCCGCTTGTGGCTGGGAAAGCCAGATCTTTACATGTGTGTTTACGGATTGTTGGATGTAGCATTATCGAACACTGACGAATATACTCTGAGTAATTTTCGCTCCGATTCAAGCAAAAGCTAGTTTCTCATGCATTTCAATGTTTATGATGTCATATCTAATGAACTTGTGTCTTACAATGACATGATTAATGTTTATGATGTTATGTAATAATGAAAGTTTGCAGAGACATTCATTGATAAATGTCAATACTGACTGCAAAATATATTCTGAACGGAATTCGCAATAAAACACCAGTAACTTGAATTTTCATGCCTAATGCTGGAGTTTCACTCCATGAACAACGAAAATGTAGTAAGTGATAAGGTTTTTACCTTTTGTCATTTTGTGAGGGGATGTCAGGGAGAAAATGTTTGGTAAAGGTTTGAAATTATATTTAAAGTTCGTTGGTGGTCGCTAAGTGCTCTCATTGTGAATTACTGGACGAATGCAGTCCGGTTATTTTCTTGCCGCCAGTTACGCTACCTGATGACATACAGGGTGGTCCATTGATCGTGACCGGGACAAATATCTCACGAAATAAGCGTCAAACGAAGAAACTACAAAGAACGAAACCTGTCTAGCTAGAAAGGGGAAACCAAATGGCGCTATGGTTGGCCCGCTAGATGGCGCTGCCATAGGTCAAACGGATATAAACTGCGTTTTCTTAAAATAGGAACCCCCATTTCTGATTACATATTCGTGTAGTACGGAAAGAAATATGAATGTTTTAGTTGGACCATTTTTTTCGCTTTGTGATACATGGCGCTGTAATCGTCACAAACATATGGCTCACAATTTTAGACGAACAGTTGGTAACAGGTACGTTCTTTAAATTAAAATACAGAACGTAGGTACGTTTGAACATTTTATTTCGGTTGTTCCAATGTGATACATGTACCTTTGTGAACTTATCATTTCTGAGAACGCGTGCTGTTACAGCATGATTACCTGTAAATACCACATTAATGCAATAAATGCTCAAAATAATGTCCGTCAACCTCAATGCATTTGGCAATACGTGTAACGACATTCCTCTCAACAGCGAGTAGTTCGCCTCCCGTAATGTTCGCACATGCATTGACAATGCGCTGACGCATGTTGTCAGGCGTTGTCGGTGGATCACGATAGCAAATATGTTTCAGCTTTCCCCACAGAAAGAAATCCGGGGACATCAGGTATGGTGAATGTGCGGACCATGGTATGGTGCTTCGACGACCAATCCACCTGTCATGAAATATGTGCCGGACATCCATCATGCTGGAAGTACATCGCCATTCTGTCATGCAGTGAAACACCTTGTAATAACATCGGTAGAACATTACGTAAAAAATCAGCATACATTGCACCATTTAGATTGCCATCGATAAAATGGGGGCCAATTATCCTTCCTCCCGTAATGCCACACCATACATTAACCCGCCAAGGTCGCTGATGTTCCACTTGTCGCAGCCATCGTGGATTTTCCGTTGCGCAATAGCGCATATTATGCCGGTTTACGTTACCGCTGTTGGTGAATAACGCTTCATCGCTAAATAGAAAGCGTGCAAAAAATCTGTCATCGTCCCGTAATTTCTCTTGTGAAATTGGATTTCAGTAGTAATGCACTATAAAATCAGTGGAATTTCAATGGTAATTGTGTCCTTTATGGAAAATTTAGCTACATAATGAAAATAAATTATTTGTTGATAGATTTAGGTAAATTGGCATGGATTATGTTACGTTGTAGTAACATCTCATTAAGCATTTCGATTGTGATTATTTTGACTATGGATGCGTTTATCATTAACTTAATCTACCATAACTTCAGTAGCGATATTTGTCAGGTAGTAACAAACAAAACAACACAAGTAATCACATCTAAATGGAAAACATTTAACAAAATAAAACTAAATGAATTTTTAAAAGGATATGAAATGGAAAAATACATTTCAAATAACAGTAACGCAAACTGTCAATAAACTTGGAATTTAGTGCGTTAGTAAGTTTAATGATACAGGACATGTACGCTTTAAAATTAGGTGCACAATCATAATGACGGTATTTTGATTCCAGATAAATTAAGCATTACAATTTCACTTTTAGTGAATATACTGTCTCAGGTATCTGTTTTATGGGCCAAATTCCTAACACAGTTTTAATGGAAACATATGCTTCGTATTGATTGAGGAAGATGAGCTGCAGATAGAATGAGCTTGTTCTGGTAGTGTCGTCCTCTTGCTACTCCATATAAATCACTCACACCTAATTACGATTTTGTCCTGACTGCCGGTGGACGGAAATTACTAATGTTTCCATTGAGACCTTTTTCATCACAACAATGGAACGTTGACAATGATTCAGTGGACTGTACTGGAAGTCTGCATAAGGACGCAGCATCCGAGGTTATCCATTCCACGTCTGCTCGATGCGAGCGCTGGTAACAAACTCATGCGACTTTTGCACACACAGTTCACTTACCGCGCCCTGTCACCTCACCTATCAAAAGCTGTTTCTCCTCGCTAAAATTCTTAGTCTCATTATTTTCATCTATAAATCACAACGTTATTATTTTATCAAACCCTCGAACAAGAACCGGTGTTCACACAAATCTTTTATAAATGATTCTCGGAATAAGAATCTTTTTCTAATCTAGCATACTGTCTTTGCAACTAGCATAGCTTCAATAACAATTTACAGTTTTCAAAATCTTAAACATGGCTCCGAATCAGAAACTATATAAATTTGAAGAGGTTGAAAAAATGCTTATTTTTCTTCAGAAAATATTCAGACCCACTCCTTCTGAAGATTATATCTTTAGAAATATTGATACCGTGGTGAAGGGCTAATTAAAGCTTTGCTTTGCAACTGATTGGCTGATTTTTTTCAACCTCTTCAAATTTACAATTTTAATTATTATAGAAATCAATTCCACATTACACAAAAAGAAAAAAATCATACATATTGCCCGGTTATAGCGTTAGTTGTATCAGAGACTATTTTGAATGTATTATTAGACTCTCTTAGCAGTATCAAGCTGGGCTGCCAGTTCAAATGGATACTATGACATTAATTTAGAATAATGTGAAATTCTTTCTTTCTTTCTTTTTTTTTTTTTTTTTTTTTTTAAAAAAAAGAAGAGCAACTGGTTTGATTTCAAAATAGCTAACTTAAAAACTAAATTCAGAATATTTTGTTTTTGCGCAACTATTCATTGGATTTTAGGCAGTGAAATATGTCTGAAATTGTCTCTTTTAAATAGCAAATACAACTAGTAATATTGACTTATTTGTAATTAATACAGCTGTGAAGAAAAATCGTCATCAATGGTAGCTGAAGATTTCCAGTATAAGGAGTCACCCTTGACCCTTGTCAGTAAGGGCAGAAGAATGGAGTGAGTTTCAGAACAACCTACTGCCCTTGCGTAGGGAACCTGCCTCTAAAAGGCCGAAGAATCATCAATGATCAATGATTTGATGATGTGCGATAGGAACCACAACATTAAAGATGTACAACATGTATCCACAGAACACATGGCTTCTACTTGAAAGAGCGTCATGATCACCTCTCCATTAGCAAGAGATTCTGGATTAGTCCCTCATTCCGATCTCCAAGGGGAAGCTACCACGAGAAGAAAACTGAAAAATCAATGAAAAGGTAATGCTCTCTGAGTCGGTGCATGGAATGTCAAAAGATTGAATGTCGTATGGCAGGTAGGATATCTGAAATTGGATATTTAAAGACTCACTCTAGATTTAGTGTGGGTAAGTGAAGTGCGGTGGAAATATTATGAGGATTTCTGATCACATGAATATAGGATAATATAAAGAGCTGCAGAAAACAGTATTGCAAGAGTAGGATCCGTTATGAATCGGAAGGTAAGACAGAGGGAATATCTGTCAACTATTCAGTGATAAGATTGCTCTCATCAGAATCGATAGCAAAGCAGCGCCAACAGCAAATGTTCGGAAATAAACATGCTAACATGCTGATGTCAGAAGAAGAAGATGCAGATAGAGAAAGAGAGAGAGAGAGAGAGAGAGAGAATACTGAGGGGTAAATCAGTATGCAAAGGGAGTGTGGGATGGCAGGTAGCAGTTGAAGTAAAAAGGTAGAGATCCGCCAGCAAACTGACGCACCAGTACCACAGACCCAACTGCTGTAAAGTCCCTCACACAAAGATGAATGGGTCAGGGTAGACCCACTCGTGCAGGAGAGGTTGGTTGTCCTGGTCAGTGTGTGTATAGGGCCCCACGTAACAACTAACTAGACAACCAACCCCTTCCCCCCGTCTTCGTCCTCGTCCCCTTAGCTAAGCGTGTCGTTCATCTTTGGGTGGACGACTTTACTACAGATAGCAGTTGGGTCTGTGGTTCAGGTGCATCAGTTGCTGTTGGTCTCCTACGTGCTTGCCCTGCCACACACTGTCAGACAGGTCAGTGATACATTCTGCAGGTGACTTTATGGCACTGTCTCAATTCTCAGAAATCTGATATCCCAGGCTACAGAGAGCTCTTCTGTTTGCGTGTTTCATTTCCCAAGATCGACAGCAAGTTGGGTCGAAAAGATCACCCAAATTATTAATACTCCATGCACCTAGATTAGGATTCAGAAGAGTAAAAAGAAATTATATCATCTCTACTATCACTGTTATTAATTTATTCCTTGCATCAAAATGCGTTTATTTGATCTGCATGGCAGTAGTTAAAATTCAGTCGGATTTGCCAATCAGTTTCGAATGAAAAATGACAAATCGAAAAGACTTTCCACTTTTCAGCGTCGTGATCGATGAATGTGTAAGATAGTTTCTCACATAAAGGTCATTTCAGCTTTCGGTTTACTCGTAAGCAGCCAACAGTTGTAAGGTGATGCCTCCCCACCTGGAAAACAGGAATAGTATGAGACTGGTTTCCAGCTACTGTAACAAGAATTACCACAGAAGCACAAGCGTCAAGGCTTATGAATAGTATGAAATTCTGAAGCACACAGGAAATTATTTGCAATGAGAGACTGTTTTAATGTGAACTACAATGCACAGACTATTACATGCTTGATGTTGAGGTACAAAGAAGACAAACACATTTCTCGGCTTAATAATTTCAAAAAGTTGGCCATAGCCGTAGAAATTCGTGGAACTGTCCACCCATTGTCGAGAATTGAAAAAGGCCTCACAATTTTGCACATACAGGATCTAACTTAAAGGAAAAGTAAAAATACATTAAATGAACATCTAAAGTGAGACACAAACAAGTTTTTTAGAAATCTTACAGATCTGTTATAGTATCAATTCATAATTAGTTCACTCATTGGTGATTGTCCTTCATATCTGATGACGTATATGAAGTACTTATATTGTACTGTATTACACCAGGGACCTAGAAACGACAAAAGAGTCTTCGACCCGCCATAGCCCTCAGTGGTTCATAACCCCACAACAGGCCACAGCAGTCCACCCACCCCACCGCTTCCCCACATCGAACCTAGGGTTACTGTGCAGTTCAGCCCCCAGTGGACACTGCCCCTCCCCCTTCCCCCGGGAATGTCTCATACCAGATGGGTGTAGCCCCAAGTGTTTGCATGGGAGAATAATTATGGGGTACACATACGTGGAAATGGTGTTTGCACAGCAATTGCTGACACAGTGTGACTGAGTTGGAATAAGGGGAACCAGCCCTCATTCACAGAGGTAGATGGAAAACCGCCTTAAAAACCATCGAGAGGTTGGCCGGCAAACCGAACCTTGAAACTAATCCGCCAGGCGGATTCGTGCCGATGACTGGCACGCCTTCCCGCTTGGGAATATGAAGTGCCTAGTTGCGCTACATGTAAATTTATATCCAAGTGTGTTTTTCCTGGAAGTACACAGACTGTGCACACAAATACACTGATCGGCCAGAACATTATGGCTATCTACCTACTATCGCTTCAAAACCCTTCCAAGTGACAGCATTGTCACCTGGCGAGGAATGACTGCTAGTCAGACGCATGCACGGCGCACGTAATATCAGTGAGCAGGCTGTTTGCGTGTATAACGGGGTATCTGACTTCGACTGAGGCCGGATTGTGATGGCCTGGAGGCATGGCATGAGCGTTTCGGAAACTGCACAACTTGTCGAGTATTCGAGGAGTGCTGTGGTGAGTGTCTCTGACATGTGGCGAAACCAAGGTGAAATTATGTGCAGACGTTTTGGGGTTGGGTGGCCATTCCTCATTACAGATGTTAGACATCGTAGGCTGGGCAGGCTGGTAAGACAGGGCAGGTGGTGAACTAGGACAGAACTAACATCAGATATTAATGGTAGGCACAGTAAAAGTATGTCTGAACCCACAGTGCACCGAACACTCCTAATGATGGGCCACCACAGCAGACAACCCATGCGTGTGCTAATGTTAACACTGGCAACTATAAGTGAAATGGACACGTGACCATTGGCACTGGACATTAGCACAGTTGCAGAATGCTGCATGGCCTGATGAATCCCCATACTTTCTTCATCATGCATCTGGGGAGACGCGAATCCGTCATTTTCTCGGGGAACAGCTCCTCGACACCTGTACTGAGGGATGGAATCAAGCTGGCAGTGGCTCCATTACGATCTGGGGAACATTCATGTGGGTTTCCATGGGCCCAGTTGAGCTTGTGCTAGGCACTATGACACCCAAGGAGTATCATACAATGGTTGGAGACCATGTACATCCCTTCATGACGATAATGTTTCCTGATGGCAGTGGCATTTTTCAACAAGATAATGCACCATGTCGAAGGCCAGGAGTGTGATGGAGTGGTTCGAGTAACAGAGTGGCGAGTTCCACCTCGCCAGATCTGAACCCAATCAAACACATCTGGGATATGACTGAATGTGGCGTCAGAGCTCATCATTGCCCTCCTTGGAAATTAGGAGAATGAGGAGATGTGATGCCAACTCCCTCCAGCCAACTACCAAGTCCTCACTGCTGCCATGCCACAATTTGTTGCTGCTGTTATCTGTGCCAAAGGTGGAGATACCGGCTATTAGATAGGTGGTCAAAATGTTCTGGCTGATCTATGTATGTAGCTGTTAGTAGTAGGATAGTAGGGGGAATCAGGACAATTTTGATATCAAGTTGTTATGCAAATCAATTAAATTGATCAAGTAAAGTCCCCCCCCCCCTCCCAGCCACAACTATCACCATCAACAACCACACCCACCACCATCACCAGATGACATCATGTATTTTTCTCGTCATGCACGTGGACCCTAGCTCACTCGGACCGTCCCCATGCTCCCCCTCCCGCTCCCATCACGCATGTACTCTACTGGCCAGAATTTCGAGTTTTGGCGGAAATTTAGAATTTTGGCAGAAATTTCGAATTTTAGTGGTAATTTCTTTGTCTCAGGGCTGTGCCGATGTCCCACCCCACCCCTCACCCAGAGAGAAATTAAAAATGGCGAAGTCCTTTCCGAAACTCGAACCCTGGTTCTAAGGGATGGAAAGCTCAAGCGCATCCATCCAACACTGTCCAGATGCAGGAGAGGAAGGTTAGGTTAGTGTACTTCATTTATTTTGGATGGGAAAATGATGTAAAGATAGGTCATAATTATGTAATTGATCATAAAGATTGGCTATAATTCAGTACGACTCCAAACTAGAGACAGACACACTCAAACTCTACCCCTCCCTTCAAGCTGGTGGGAAAAAGGTAGGGGCGTAAGGTACTATCTTTGTTCTTTTTGGCTAGAAGTATGATCAAGTGACGAGATGCTGGTGTTGGACAGAGAAAAGTTTAAAAAGTGTATTACATGTAAGCATACAGTATGTGTTGTTGTTTGATGTCAGAGCTCGCTACAGATGCCTGCACAAAAACCAGCGTGCAGCCCAGGTAACTGAAGCCAATACACACTACCACGGCTGATGGAAAAATGCATCACAATTCCAATTAAACTTCTAAATTGTCGTGATAAAAACCAACACCATGACCATGAACGGGTCACAATGCAACAAGTGTGCCTGGAAAATTGTCGTCTTAAAAGACTGCAGAGGGCGTGGTCATGGACATGTGCTCACAAACTGCCGAAAATCGAGGCCCTCTTACCTCCCCTCATGCCTGCCCCCCTCCCTCCCTCCATCCATACAAATAGGGGGAGGACACAGGCATTTTCAAATGGCCAGCTGCTCTGCCGTGCTTTGCGTGGTCGCTAACTCCCTTGAGGCAACACTCCTTTGGCAACACAGGAGTATAGTCAACTAAACAATAAGAGATAAAAGGAATATGGCTCCAAGTGCAGCTTGTTCGTCTAAATATAGCGACACAGCCCCCACCCCGCAGTCTGTGGCTGTGTCTGGCTACCACTCACAGTAGATGGGCACCCTCGCTCCCAGTAGCCTGCCGTTCTGTGTTGGAGAACAATTGCATTTATTATCAACGTAACTCTTTCTTGCAATCTATATTTCTCTAAAGACTGAACCCCTCTGGAACAACATCAAATTTCCAGAGAATGCTCCAGATCGCTTTATCAAACAGCTGGTTGCTCCTCCGAGCGAGTTTTCTGCAGCCTACTGCCAACCCTCTGGGGTCACTGGTCTCACCAGGCCTTCCGCTACTCTCCGTGATCGCTCACGGTACGTGGCTTGTCTTTTTCTCACCATTATGATAAAAGCACCCCTTTTAATTTGTACTGCCTCGTTAATGTTATGAACAGCACCTTCCGGCGATGATTAATACCAAAACATACATGACTTCAAAATGAAGGAACAATGCTCTTCAAAGTGGAACACCTAGACATGCACCACCCTGTCCATCATCACCTTCGAATAACTGTTGGAAGTGCTCTAGAATACCGCAAACTCTTCCAGTTTCCGTATGTTGCGATGTCTTCCACATTTTTGTCGATGAGAAACATCGCCTCTGTGTTTTATTTCTACCAGTTTGATGCGATGTTGAGCTTTCTGCGATAGCCATTTGATCGAAATGTATTAATGTCAGTTTAGCAGCAACTGACACGGACCTGTAAGCCATGGTAGAAAAAACAAAGTTTATGGTGGTGTACACTGATTGGATGAGTCACAACCGAAAAAAGAATGTATTAAACTGCTTATGAAGGAAGAATACAGGAATCTTCTCATGTGGTTGATAGTCTACTGCGTTGATAGTCTGTTGCATTGATAGTCTGATTGCAGTACAACTGATGAAAGTTTACACCAGTCTGTGGAAGTGACTTCGATTATGAGCCACCAGCCCAATGTACCAATACCTGTATATTTAATAGGATCGCCACATATGGTCAATACCGGAAAACAGACTGTATTTGTTTCAGATACATCAGAAGACATTTGTTTCAAATATATCAGAAGACAGGGATGTGGTAATATCTTATCGAGTTCTCTAACGGAGGACATTAGCAGAGTTTTTATAGTTCGTAGGTTTTCTCAGTTGAATGGGCCAAAATACCAAGATGGGAGAGAATGTCTAGATGATAGACATGAATGCACCCTGAGAGACGCAGATCTCCTTCGGACTGAAGTGCCTGTATGTAGTTTGCAGATGTGTTGCAATTCAGTAGCAGCATCCACATCCTTCCTCCACGCCCTCTCGTACTATCTTTCCTACTACCTTGTGTTGCAGGGGAAAGCTTCGTTTGGCGCTGGTCTAACACATTGTACATCGTTGGCGGAGCTAGGACAACATGTTCTCATTTCCACCGACTGGTCAAAACGCGCTTCTGTCACGTTAACATTTCTCCTCCTGTTTCTCCGCAAGATGCAGAAGGTCTTAGCTATAGTGCTCTCCAACTTCCGTTCAGGTCCGACTTAAATTAGGATGATCACATGGATGACATTGCAGGGAGGTTGGGGCAGAGACTGACTAGCAGTTACAAGATGCAGAGGGACTGTCTAAAAAACAGTGCTGGAGTTTTTGCTGTATGGGATCCTTAGCAGATAGGTTCGAAAAAAGGTGACTCTTTCCGAGATATGTGAGTGGCACGAATATGATTCACCAGTGGAATAAACCATTAAACGACGTCTCTACAGGATCCAATGCAAGTATGTGGTACAATGGATAGACTTGATTCCAAATCGCAGACATCATTTCTACCAGAAAGCATAATGCTATCAGAGACTTCTGTGTGCCTGTAGCGGTAACATAATCGCTACAATCATGTTTTTAATAGCGTGGTCGTTACTCGAAATGTATGGCGTTTGTTGCCGAATCCCTCCACGGTCAGCTTCAAATGTCGGTTCCCAATAGCGTTCCTTGAAAAGAACATCGTCGTCCCTCCAGGGATTCCCATTACTCCCCATGCAAACTGACTCAATTTAATTACTTAGCCTATCAAATTGATATCAATGGCGTGCCGCCTGGTGGGTGGAAGAGATTGCTAGGGCACCACAGAATGATTCTTCACAGGTGTTTCTTTTTTCTTTTTTGGTAGCGGCAATATCTTGCTAGCATGATATAGCATCGTGTTGTATGTTTACCGGGGACCTATAAACGACGGAGAGGCTCCGTCCCCGCCTCAGCCGCAGTGGTCCACAACTCCACGATGACTACCGCATTCTATTTCACCCCTCCGCTGCCCCACACGGAAGCCAGGTTTATTGTGCAGTACGGCCTCCGGTGGACCACCCCCCCGCCCTCCCCCTGGGGAACGTCTCACATCAGACGAGTGTAACCCCTGTCTTTGCGTGGTAGAATAATGGTGGTGTAAGCGTACGTGGAGAACTTGTTTGCGCAGCAATCACTGACATAGTGTAGCTGAGGCGGAATGAGGGGAACCAGCCCGCATTCGCCGAGGCAGATCGAAAACCGCCTAAAAACCATCCACAGACTGGCCGGCTCACTGGACCTCGACACTAGTCCGCCAGGCGGATTCGTGTTGGGGACCAGGCACTCCTTCCCGCTCCGGAAAGCCGTGCGTTTGACCGCTCGGCTAACCAGGTGGGCTAGCATCATGTTGGTAAAACAGGACCTGCCACAGTGTACAAAACAGCTCTGCTCTCTTGAACTATAACTTGTTGTTGTCAAATGTAAAATGAACGTCTTTTTTTCCGACCTGAGCCAGTGGCGTGAAAGATTGTATGCTCTAATGTTTTTTTGGGTGTCTGAAATGTTTGTAATACATATGTGCTAGACAGTGTTACAGACACTGAATGCGAGAGATGCTCTTAGGTTCTATAATTTGCCCGTCAATCTGAAAGTAATTGCTTAATATAGATGGTTTCTTTTCTTTGGAGTTTAAATTCTGGCTTTTTCTCTACTCCGATGACTGTTTCAAGATAACATTGACATTCTGCAGTGATCGGAAATTTTCGCAGCAAAATAGTTGAAGTCATATTTTCCTGATTTTACACAGGGTGGACATGTCTCTGCTGATCATTTGTGATCAGTGGCGGTGAACTTCGTTGGACGTCACAAAATAATGAATGCACATTGTATCCTGCAGTCAAACGTAAAAAAACTATTCTGATTTTGCTGATAAACTGAAAGGAAATGGACTACACCTACTTTTGTGGACATTTATTATTGTTGCGATGTGTTCTCTTTTTTTTTAACAGATGTTCAATTGTCAGAGACACGTTGATGTTAAATACAACTGTTCTCCATCACAGGACGGCGGGCGATTGGGTGGTCGCCGGACATAGCGACGCTCTGACTAGGGGCATGGCAGAGCTGCTAAATTTCCTTTTTGTGTTGGCAAATGGGCATCGCCTTAAGACAGGCCATATACTGTAACTGAACGCAGAGGGTAGCGGAAGTCCTGTTGAGAGCAGTGACCGCAGAGGGTGGCAGTGGGCCACAGAAAAAGCGCTCGGCGTAGCAGCTATCCATTTGGAAAAATCAATCTGGAGCATTCTCAGAAATTTTGTTGTTGTTCCAGAGAGGTCCAATCGTTCTGAGAAATACGTTTAACGGATTGCAAGAAAGAGTTGCGTTGACAATAAATACAACTGTTTTCCATCACAGAATGGCAGGCTGAGTGGAGTGAGGGAGGGTATGCCTTCTGTGGGTGGTCGCCGGACACAGCCACAGAGGGTGGAGGCTGTGTCGCTATGTTTTTGATGAACACGTTGCACTTGGAGTGGCCGTCGTTTTAGCTCCTGTTGTTTACTTGACTAACCATGTTCTGTATTGAAATAGCGTCGCCTCAAGGCAGTTAGGGACCATGCAAAGCACAGTGGAGCAGCCGGCCATTGGAAAAAGCCTCTGTCCTCCCCGTAGGTGTATGGATGGAGGGAAGGAGGGAGGGGACGCATAAGGGGAGGTAAGAGGGCTTCGATTTTCGGCAGTTTGTGAGTGCCTATTGATGAGAATGCACATTTAACTACCACTCCCCTCTGCAGTCTTTTAGGTTGACAATTTTCCCAGTACGCTTGTTGCACTATGACCCATTCATTATGAGTGCTGGTTTCTTCACAACACTTTATAAGTGTAATTAGAACTATGATGCATTTTTCCCATCAGCTGCAGTAGCGTGTATTGGCTTCGATTACCTAGGTTGCACAGTGGTTTTTGAGCAGGCGTCTGTAGCAAACTCTTGACTTCAAACAACAGTAGATACTGTGTGCTTACTGGTAATACACTTAAACTTCTCTCTGTCCAACACCAGAATCTCGTTAGTCACATTTCCAGCCAAAAAGAACAAAGACTGTACCTTACACCCCTGCCTTTTTCCTGCCAGCTTATAGCTGAAGGGTCGAGTTTAAGCGTCTGTCTCTAGTTTGGAGTCGAATTGCGAAATTTTTTCCCGGCAAGATAACATCCGTTGTATGGTATAGTAAGTTTCTGAGTTGTATCGCGATTTTAGGCCATCCCTGTGTAGCACTACATGTATAATTGTGTAATTAGACCCGATCTTTATGATTAATTACATAATTAGGACCTAACTGTACTCCATTTTCCCGACCAAAATAAAGTATGTACTCTAACCCAACCTTCCTCTCCTGCATCTGGACAGTTTCCATGGGTTGGGCGAGTGCACTTTGGCTTTCCATGTAGTAGAACCAGGGTTCTAATCCCAGAAGGGCTTCGCCATTTTTAATTTCCTGTCAATTCAAGTGCCTCTGGTGGTATAATTGTGTTAGGGGGTCCACTTGGGCTTTCCATCTAGAAGGACCAGGGTTTGAATCCCGGAGATGCTACTGCCCTTTTTAATATCCCACCAATTCCTGGGCGGAGAGTGGAATAGGACGTCAGCACAGCCCTGGGACAAAGAAATTCTGGCCAGTAGGGTGTGTGGGTGATGGGAGGAGGAGAGGGAGGGGAGAGGGATTGCAGGTCGGGGTGGAGGCTGAGAAAAACACATGACGTCATCTGGGGGTGAGAGTGAGTGTAGTCAGGGAGGGCAGGTGCTCGGGGGTCGGGGTGGACGTGGTTGGGGTGGGACTGGATGTGGTCAGAGGGCAAATTAATTGATCAATTTAATTAATTTACATATCAATTTGATATTAAAAGTGTCCTAATGCCCCCCACTATCCTACTAGTGATGCTGACATTGCATTTTAGTTTATTTTATCGACTGGACGAATAATGTTGCAGCACGTTTTAGAGACACAGGTTTACAAAGAAAGCGATCACGAATTTTAATATATCGTTTATATTTTTATTTTTATCGTCTTATGTTGTTTTTAGAGAATAATTCTGATGATGAAGGTTTGTTCCTTCGCAAAGTGTCAGTTTTGATTTTGCATTGGAAAATGTGGTTGAGATTGTATTTTGACAACCATTACATTCCACGCATCATGGATCAAATCAAAGAAATTCTTCGCAATTGAAAATCGAAATTACATCTTCATGAACCGCCACTTCTATTGTGTACACTCATAATAGATGTAACGAAAATTCTGCTTCGAGAGTACTCCTTGTAACACAGAGACCCAAATTTTTTATATTAATAAAGGAACTGAAAACGGAAAAATGTAAAGGCGACTGAATATACTCGATTTAAGAGTTATATCAAACGAAAAGCAACACGCACAAATACACACAAAGAGAAAAACAGGGGCGGAAATACACACATCAAAAAAAGTTTTGCATCACCTTGGTTCCGAGAGTTCCGGAACCTGTACAAAAAATTGGAATAGAGATCAACATAAACATAATTTCTGCCCTTTTTATTACTTATGAAAACCACACATTGCTTGTTGTACCACCACACAGTGAGACCTTCAGAGGTGGTGGTCCAGATTGCTGTACACAACAGTACCTCTAATACCCAGTAGCCATTAATGCATCCCTGTATGCATCGTGGCATACAATCCACAAGTTCATCACGCCACTGTCGGTCCAGATTGTCCCACTCCTCAACAGCGATTCAGCGTAAATTTCTCAGAGTGGTTGGTGTGTCACATCATCCATAAACAGCCCTTTCCAATCCATCCCAGGCATGTTCGATAAGTTTCATGTCTGTAGAACAAACTGACCACTCAAGCGATGTCGTTATCCTGAAGGAAGTCATTCACAAAATGTGTACGATGAGGGTGCGAATTGTCGTCCATGAAGACGAATGCCTCGCCAATATGCTGTCGATACGGTTGCGCTATCGGTCGGAGGATGGCATTCACGTAGCGTACTGGCGTTACGGTGCCTTCCATGACCACCAGCGGCGTACTTCGGCCCCACATTATGCCACTCCAAAACATCAGCGGAACTCCACCTTGCTGCCGTCGCGGACAGTGCGTCTAAGGTGTTCATCTAGACTGGGTTTCTCCAAACACGTCTCTGACGATTGTCTGGTTGAAGACATATGCGACATTCATCAGTGAAGATAACATGATGCCAATCCTGAGCCGTCCATGCGGGATGTTGTTAGGCCTGTCTGTACCGCGCTGTATGGTGTCGTGGTTGGAAAGATGGACCTCGCCATGGACGTCGGGAGTGAAGTTGGGCATCATGCAGCCTATTGCGCACAGTTTGAGTCGTAACATGACGTCTTATGGCTGCACGAAAAGCATCCTTCAACATGATGGCGTTGCTGTCAGGTTTCCTCCCAGCCATAATCAGTAGGTAGCGGTCATCCGCTGCAGCAGTCACCCTTGGGTGGCCTGAGCGAGGCATGTCATCGACAGTTCCTGTCAGTCTGTATCTCCTCCATGTACGAACAACATCGCTTTGGTTCACTCTAAGACGCCTGGACACTTCCCTTGTTGAGAACCCTTCCTGGCATAAGATATCAATGCGGACGCGATCGAACCAAGGTACTGACCATCTAGGCATGACTGAACTACAGACAACACGAGCCGTGTACCTCCTTCCTGGTGCAACGACTGGGACTGATCGATTGTCGGACCCCCTCCGTCTAATGGGCGTTGCTTATGCATGATTGTTTACATCTTTGGGCACGTTTAGTGACATCTCTGAATAGTCAAAGGGACTGTGTCTGTGATGCAATATCCACAGTCAAAGTCTATATTCTGGAGTTCAGTGAACCAGGGTGATTCAAACCTTTTTTTTTTCTCATATGTGTAGTAACGAGTAAAGGACGTCCATTTTGTGAATGGCACAGGAGCAAAAGGAATGAAGCGACATATCATACTGATTGAAGTTACATTATGTAGGAAGCATTCCGTTTCATATACAGCATAATTCGTAACATACTTATCGAAGTGACGTGTACTGACCGTTAATGTTAAAACATCGGAAGTTAAACACGCTGTGTTGAGCTTTATCATCTGACAGCAGTTTTGTGGTACGCGAGTCATTGATCCATGCTTGTTGACTTCACATAACTTAAATTACGTGCCCAAATGCGATGTAATAGAAACTGAAAATTCCCACTGAGCATGTACAAAACCTCTGTGTATAATTGCTGCGAATGTTATAGAGTGAATTGCCATGTCATGCATTCCACTATGCATCACATTATACATACCAAAAATTTCACATTGGCGTCTCATGGTATCTGTGCAGGATAATGTTTTGGTGGTTGCTCAGCTGAATCAACAGTATTTAAAAATAGATTTGCACCTTTGATGAAATCAAATTTTCGTTGCGAATTTAACGGCTCTTCTTGAAATGGCTATAACTTAAATTTTCGACCTAAGTAATGTATATGCTTGGGAAGCCATATCAGTACATTTGAGTTGATGCGCCGACATTTCTGTGTCTATACTACAGTCTCTTATGGCCGACTTATGCATCTGTTTGCTGTAAATGCTGGCATCAGTACACTATCATATGCCACAAATCTGATTTTAGTATCTTTTGCAGTCTATTTTTCTTGTATTTACATCACAACTATCAACTGTGCTGCTAAACGCAAATAATGGTCACACAAGAAAATGGTCCCTTCTTTCGTGTGAAGCAGTCTGCAAAGAGGTAAGATTTTTTGGGTTCGTGTCGGCGCAGAAAATTGAGGGATCAACCGCTATCCTTATCAGTTTGCTCAGCTGCTCTGAAATTAAAAAGGAGACGAATTAATAACGGCGCTGCTGCCAGTTAGGCTTCGGCTGAACGCTGTGTAGCATAGGAACGACTCAACAGTTCTGCGTGGCATAAAATAAAGGAGATAGGCTAGAACTGTCGCCTTCTTGCTATAAGCGTCGCATCATCGAGTGAAATAAAAAACTTTTACTTATATCTTGTTCATGACCATTGTTGTAATCTGTACTGAACTCTGCATAGCGAATTTAGTTGATGTCACTGTTTAGGAAAGGAAGGAAATCGGATGGAAGAAATACTCCATGAATTTCTGCGTAGTAAAGCTTACCTGTAGCCATATTGTGCATATATCACTGCTAATAATTTGCTTTCAGTTTAAAACTATAATGTGATGATTGTTTTCTGACCTATCTAGATCGGCCCACGATTCGGCGGTGTTAAAATGTTAAGAAAAGGATGTTGAGAATGAATAGTTTAGCTGAAACTGACTGATACCTGATTCACGGAAGCCTTCGCCTGCTTACAAGTCAGATGAAGTAAAGTTTCTGTAGCCATTGCTTTCGACATTAGACTAAATGCATGTAGTGAGATGTTAAACACTTTCTGTAGATCAAGTAAGATAATCGCAGGGTCAGTTATTAGAATTACAGATTGGCGTTGCATTACACCGTATTTCGTACGCAGAGACCAAAATTATGCTTTTAATAACGCCAGAGACTTGCCTCTAAAATTTCAGCTGTGCTAGAAGTGATAGTAGTCCTACCGCCACCGTGATTTGCGATCTGCTCCATTACAGAAATAGGTGAGTGCTTTGCTTCTTCAGTGCACAATGTTGTCTAAAGGAAAAAAAGAGAGTAATGGACCTCTGTAACATACACAATAACATCGAATACTACTACTTTTTAGAAAATACGTAGTTGAAGATGTGTCCATATTTAAACATTCTAAGAAAACCCACAAAACATCATTATTTTATGGTACTGTATAGCGGAAACTATTTCTCAGGTCAAGGAGGCGCTGGTCTATGTTACTGTGCAGACTACGAATATATATATATATATATATATATATATATATATATATATATATATATATATAATTCCATCAGTATGTTGGTATAATAGACCAGCAACTCTATATCAAAATGGATAGCCATACATTTTTGAAATTTTTCGGAAATTATGACTGTTGTGCAAAACATATTTCGTTGTAAATCGAAGTCTGTGATTTAGTTATTGTTCCCACTTTGCTACCACCAACAACAAGAAAAAGTTTCAGGAAATTTGTAACTTTTATTCAGCTTTACCTGTTGCCTTGATGGAAATCTCATTTTGCGCATCGTTTCCTTCAGTTCTTAATGGGTTTTTGCAGTTCTTCTAGCTTTACAAATCCATAAATTAAAACAGAACCAGAAAGTTTATTTTAAAGTTTTTAGTTTACTGATCAGTAAACCTTTGCACCAGCCACAATGCAGCACCATTTTGGACGCTGTTCTCGGGCAAGGGATTGGTTATTGACGTTCAAAAGCAGCTGGAAATCGCCCTGACTACTGTCAAACAATTGAAAGCTGCTGGGAATGGATGTGTTATGATGAGTTCCGTGAGTCGAGCACCAGAGATACTAAAGGTACCTCAAGTGCTATGCTCTCCTGTGGATCCTGTCTCCTCTACACGCAGCATTGGATCCATCACTATACCTTCACTTGACTGTGACTGGTGTGTCAGTGACAGGGCTAGGCTTAGGCTCCCCGTATAGGAGCGACAGGGACCACGGGAACTAAGGGTGCTACTCCCGACCCCACAACCAAAGGTGACTTCCACCGGAGCCAGTGAGATGCATTTCACCATTTGGGAAACAGACTGTCTCCTGCGTGAAGAGGAGGCCAAAACAAAAGAGTTGGAATCTATTAATCTGTGGCAGCTGAAACATAATGGTACTCCTTAGTGAAATGGCAGCAAGGGTTTTGAAGGAGCGCCAGATGCACTCAGTGTGTGTGCATCGGAACGTTATTCAACATGTTGAAGAGGGTATTTCGGCAGCCATTGAGGCTGTAGCCAACTGCAGATTGTGGCGCACGTTGGAAAAAATGATGCATGTAATGTGGACTCTCAGGTCATACTTGGAGCATTCCGGCGACCTTCAGAGGAGGTTGAAGAGACCAGCTTTGCTCGTCGAGTTTCAATGAACTTCAGAATCTCCAGCATTCCCCCACAACTAACCGTGGCCCCTGGTTCTGAGTTGAGTAGAAGGAGTGGATCAGAGACTTCGGAGGTGCTGTGAAAAGCTAGGCTGCGACTTCTTGGACTACCGTCATAGGGATGAGAACTGTGGAGCCCCCCCCCCCCCCAAGGGGGTCAGGTGTCCACTGAACATCAGAGGCTGCTACCAAGGTAGCTGACTGTGTGTGAAGTCCACACAAGTTTTTTTTTACATTAGGTGACGCTCCATCCAATCCAGATGACGATAGCATTGACATTTTTCGGGAACGTTTAAGCCTATATCGAAAGAATGAACCAGTATTCTTGGTGTAGCATGTTTGACTAGTATCCCGTGCTCTGGTTTCGAACCAAGCCACTGCTTAAATTCTGAATAAAAGTCATCAGCATTGGTGGCTGAAGACTTCTGGCATAAGAAAGCACTCTCGTTTTGCCAACGGCCTTACCCAAGAGGACGGAGGAGCGAACAGAGGTTCAGCGGACCCCTGCTCTTGAGTTCGGAAACTGCCCTAAAAGACATATGAATCAGCGATGATCAGTGGCATGAGAATGCAGAAGGCAACGGATACTACCAAATTATAGACACGTAGGGTTTATCTACAGGACATGTGATCTGTAACTGAAGAAGTGTCATAAAAATGGCAAGTGGCAAAAAAATAGGGATTAGTTACCAATTCCAATCTCCGTGAGAGGACTGCAAAAGGGGAGGTGATCATGAAGCAAAAGACAGAACGCAGACAACGATGATCCAGGTATATATGCCAAAGGTGCAAATGGTAAATACGGCCTTTCCGCAGTGGTAACACCGGTTCCAGTCTGATCACCGAAGCTAAGCGCTGTCGGGCTGGGCTAGCACTTGGATGGGTGACCATCTGGTCTGTCAAGCGATGTTGGCAAGTGAGGTGCACTCAGTCCTTGTGAGGCAAAGTGAGGAGCTACTTTATCGAGAAGTGGCGGCTCCGCTCTCGGAAACTGACATACGGCCGGGAGAGCGGTGTGCTGACCACATGCCCCTCCATATCCGCATCCAGTGGCGCCTGTGGGCTGGGGATGACACGGCGGCCGGTCAGTACCTTTGGGCCTTCATGACCTGTTCGGGAGGAGTTTAGTTTTTTTTCAGCAAGTATAGTTCAATTCTTTTATCTTGGCGGCTCGCGCATGCCCGTCCAGACGCGGGAGATTGCTGCGTTGCCAGTTGCACACGACGCACGCGCCAATAGAAGCAGCGCCATAGTATAGCATAGTTCGCAAGCTTACGTTTAGGGGGGAGCGCGCAGTTCATGAAGTAAAGCCACCACGGCCGCATTAACCCTTTCGCTGCTACAAAGACGTGCTCCCTGCATTCCGCGCTGTGCGCGATTTTGTCACTGCACTGCTCGCCTGTGCAGACACATCGTGTTCCGACTGCTTTGACACTCTTATCATTCGATTCCACAAAAACTAATTGGGCCAAAAATTAGATTTTTACACATCTTCTTGACTGATACCTTCCCCCCATAAATGACTTAATTTTGTTTCGATGTTCAACGCAGTTATTATGCAGCATTAAATATAGTAAACCATTGCACGAAATTTTGAAGAGTTTGCAGAGGTAAAAGTTCATAGAGTATACTTTCCGTATGGTCGATTTTAGTTGCCACAATGTTGAGAATGAAATGTGGACAAGATACCTAAATTTCATATATAATTTACTGTATAACAATATCTCATTTAAGTACCACATACACTCCTGGAAATGGAAAAAAGAACACATTGACACCGGTGTGTCAGACCCACCATACTTGCTCCGGACACTGCGAGAGGGCTCTACAAGCAATGATCACACGCACGGCACAGCGGACACACCAGGGACCGCGGTGTTGGCCGTCGAATGGCGCTAGCTGCGCAGCATTTGGTCACCGCCGCCGTCAGTGTCAGGCAGTTTGCCGTGGCATACGGAGCTCCATCGCAGTCTTTAACACTGGTAGCATGCCGCGACAGCGTGGACGTGAACCGTATGTGCAGTTGACGGACTTTGAGCGAGGGCGTATAGTGGGCATGCGGGAGGCCGGGTGGACGTACCGCCGAATTGCTCAACACGTGGGGCGTGAGGTCTCCACAGTACATCGATGTTGTCGCCAGTGGTCGGCGGAAGGTGCACGTGCCCGTCGACCTGGGACCGGACCGCAGCGACGCACGGATGCACGCCAAGACCGTAGGATCCTACGCAATGCCGTAGGGGACCGCACCGCCACTTCCCAGCAAATTAGGGACACTGTTGCTCCTGGGGTATCGGCGAGGACCATTCGCAACCGTCTCCATGAAGCTGGGCTACGGTTCCGCACACCGTTAGGCCGTCTTCCGCTCACGCCCCAACATCGTGCAGCCCGCCTCCAGTGGTGTCGCGACAGGCGTGAATGGAGGGACGAATGGAGACGTGTCGTCTTCAGCGATGAGAGTCGCTTCTGCCTTGGTGCCAATGATGGTCGTATGCGTGTTTGGCGCCGTGCAGGTGAGCGCCACAATCAGGACTGCATACGACCGAGGCACACAGGGCCAACACTCAGCATAATGGTGTGGGGAGCGATCTCCTACACTGTCCGTACACCACTGGTGATCGTCGAGGGGACACTGAATAGTGCACGGTACATCCAAACCGTCATCGAACCCATCGTTCTACCATTCCTAGACCGGCAAGGGAACTTGCTGTTCCAACAGGACAATGCACGTCCGCATGTATCCCGTGCCACCCAACGTGCTCTAGAAGGTGTAAGTCAACTACCCTGGCCAGCAAGATCTCCGGATCTGTCCCCCATTGAGCATGTTTGGGACTGGATGAAGCGTCGTCTCACGCGGTCTGCACGTCCAGCACGAACGCTGGTCCAACTGAGGCGCCAAGTGGAAATGACATGGCAAGCCGTTCCACAGGACTACATCCAGCATCTCTACGATCGTCTCCATGGGAGAATAGCAGCCTGCATTGCTGCGAAAGGTGGATATACACTGTACTAGTGCCGACATTGTGCATGCTCTGTTGCCTGTGTCTATGTGCCTGTGGTTCTGTCAGTGTGATCATGTGATGTATCTGATCCCAGGAATGTGTCAATAAAGTTTTCCCTTCCTGGGACAATGAATTCACGGTGTTCTTATTTCAATTTCCTGGAGTGTAGATGTCGTATGTAATTTTGAGAAATATTCCGTCTTTCGCGACTGTAACAAAAGTTTTATTTACACTGAGCACATTTGGCTTTATTTTAAAGCACTTCAATCAATCAAAAGGAAGTAGACAAAATACATTAAACAAAATTGTGGACTGACAAAAACATTAGGACTTGAATATACCGTCTATCAGTGAAGTGCTCTGAGCTATGTCAAATATAATTTTTGTGTGTGGCACACACAAACATCATTTGTTTGCTAAAACACTGATCAGCCAACACAAACGTTGAATATTGTGTTACCGCAGCACAAAACTACGAAAGGTGACTTGGCAATGGAGGAGACAAAATACTGACCACTGAAGATGCTTCAAAAGAGAGAAACGCTTATTACAGTTGCAGAAGAGGAATATATTTCAGTACCATTGGTAAAACTGCGACTGTGGAACAAAAACAAGAAAGAGAACATGAGTACCATTGTCTATGTGCCATACCTTTCATTGATTGAAGTGCTTTAAAATAAAGCCAAACGCGTCCGGTGTAAATAAAACTTTTATTACAGTCAAGAAAGACGGAATATTTCTCAATATTACATACGACACCTATGTGGTACTTAGATTAAATGAGATATTGTTATACAGTAAATTTTATGAAATTTAGGTATCTTGTCCACATTTCACTCTCAACATTGTGGCAACTAAAATCGACCATACGGAATGTATACGCTATGGACTTCTACCTCTGCAAACTCTTCAAAATTTCGTGCAATGGTTTATTACATTTAATGCTGCATAATAACTGCGTTGAACATCGAAACAAATTAAGTCATTTATGGGGGGAAGGTATCAGTCAAGAAGACGTGTAAAAATCAAATTTTTGGGCCAAATAGTTTTTTGAAATCGAATGATAAGTGTGTCAAAGCAGTGGGAACACCATGTGTCTGCACAGGCGAGCAGTGCAGTGATGACAAAATCGCGCAGAGCGCGGAATGCGGGGAGCACGTGTCTGCAGCAGCGAAAGGGTTAATGAAGAGACAAAGCACTAGAAATTTCAAAAAAATTGCCTTCAAACGAATATAATTCCTGAAGTAAGGGACCTCGATATTGTTTTTAAATAATGAAAATAATAAGCACCGCACAAGGTTTCAACTCGTTACCCTACGCCTAGAAACCCAACACCTTAACCATTACGCTAACGCAGCTCGTCAGACTACATCTCGCCATGAGGACTCTAACACGTCACCCAAAATACTGACAAACACTGTTGGTATCACTATGAATTACTCACGCTTCGTCGAAGTACAATAGGAAATAAACAATTAAGCGGTTCGTGAGATTGATACAAACACCTTTCCTTGCTATCGCCTGAATTAGGAGTCTTATTGCTTGTTTGGTTTAATTAATTAATAGAATATGAAGCAATTGGTATAAAGAATGCTTTTTCCAAACTTTCTATAAAAGAAAGTCTGCTATCAAGACATTGCTTTTGTTCTATGACTTTATTTATGACTGAACGTTTCTAAAACTGAAGACACTCGTCCGTGCTCTGCTCTGCAGTCGAGATCTGGCAACGTCGTTCTCTGTTCATTGGCTGACTGTGTTTTGTGACGTCAGATGCGCAGAACGAACCTAAACTCGGCCGTCAACATAAATGACGCGCACTTTAGTAAATGAAGAGAGAGAGAGAAATATGTGACGGTATAGAAAGGGGAATTCGGTATGTAAAGGGGGACTGCAACGCGCTTCTAGGGGAAGGGAGAAGAATAATGTTACGGGAGAATATGGGCATAGCAGTAGGGATGAGAGAGGAGACAGACTAATTGAGTCTTGCAATAAACTAAAGGTGGTAATAGAAAATGCTCTGTTCAAAAATCATAAGAAAACGAGGTATACTTGGAAAAGACGCTGAGACATAGGAAGATTCTAACCGGATTACGCCATGGTCAGACGAAGGTTCCAGAATCAGATAATGACTTGCAAGGTGTACCTGGAAGCAGATATAGACTCAGGTGACTTAAAAATTTGTAAGTAGGCAGTTAAGGTTTTTATGTTGCTAACGCCACGTAGCGCTCTGTATGAAAATCGCCGAGTGCGCTGTGTGCAGTCTGTGGCTGGTTGGACTCATTGTTGGATTATTCGCTATTGTAGTGTTGGGCAGTTGGATGTGAACAGCCCGTAGCGTTGGGCAGTTGGTAGTGTTGCCGGTCTAGCGACAAAGTCGCTAGGACTAGCGGATTTTATGAACTTTTAGCGGGCAAAATTGTGGCATTAGCGGAAAATTTTTTTAGCGACTTCTAGCGACTTTTTAGGCAGTCAGGACTAAGTTACTTTTTAAATCTCTTGCAGATGAGTCGGTCTTAAAACTCAGTCACTTTCGGCTATGGACCACCGCTACGTCATTAGTGTTGTGCTAATTTTCTCTTCCTAATAAATATCAATATTCCTTTACTTCCCTAATTCCCCTTGTGGGGAGGGAAAATAAAAGATTACTCTATGTAGAAAAACTCTACGCATGCATATTGTACCGAAAAATACTTTATACCACCAGTATCCGCTAGAGACTTTAATTAACTCTTCGTTTATACTCGCATAATGTAGTCAATTGCGATTCAAAACGCTTTCTTGCTATCATGAACTTTCTTACGATCTGCTAATTTTAACAATTTTCTTGGAAACTTATACACGGATATCTTAATTATGTACAAAAAGATCCACATATTTCCTTAACCTAGTACAAAAATGCACAGCTGTGTTTACTTTTCTTTTTTTGATTAAACAAGTATGAAACCAAATACTAGTCTATTAATAGGTACAGATTGGAAAAGTTGTCAACTGACAAGCTTATTTGTATCCGAGAAACAGTCAGCCATTTACACAATAGTAATATCATGAAGATGATATAGAGATTTTTGCCAGTCTCGTTAAGTGTCAAAGTTCTGATGCCAAAAGAGTGAATAGAAAATGTAAATATTTTTTCGCAAGCCTGAAAGTGTAAGTACGTTATAATAGGGATTTTTTAAATTCCTATAATAATTATTCACATTCATCACAGCTTTCTTTGGAAATCGAAAAAGTGATAGTTCTGAAAGCTGTTGCAATTTATAGTGCCATAATAAGTCCGAAATACGACCTCATTTTTATTTTGAATGTGCTTTTGCACTTCATTTACGAAACGCACAATCGTTTCGCAGGATTTATACAGAACAGCCGCTTGGCGGCACTGTAGTAGCGAACCTGCAGAAAAACTGTAGGAGCTTTGTGGCTCAACAATGAGTGAGAACAAGAATACTGTATTGGAACTGGACTGTTTGGAATGTCATATTCATTTTAGTCGTATCGATGTGTTGCGGTGTCGTTAGTTCTTGCAGTTGTTTACAAATTATCCGTTTTGATTGTGTAACGATAGTAGTTGTGTGGAATTAACACAGTTATAAAAAATTCATGGAAGTGCCGCCTAAAAGAAAGGTCTACAGCCAGAGTTATAGAAAAGAGTGGGAAAACTGCATGGAGTTCAAACATTGGTTGAAGCCTTGCTAGGTAACTCAGCTAAAGCCTATTGTGGCTATTGGCAGTCCGAAATGTATGCAAAAATTAACGATTTGAAAAAGCATTTGGAAACGAAAAAACATAGAGCAAAATATGAACTAATTTCTCAAAATAAGCAACAGACATTTTCTGCAGTACCAGTGAAAACATGTAATTCATGTGCAAGAGCTGAGTGTACGTTAGCGTTGTACATTGCTGAACATAGCTCAGTTTCCAACATTGATCATTTGACTGACGTGTGTAAAAAATGCTTTAAGGATTCGAAATCAACAAACGACATGAAATTACATAGAACCAAATGTACGGAGCTAATAAATTATATTCTAGCACTTCATTTCCAAAAGGAAATCTTAAGTGACATAGGTGACCAAAAATATATTTTGTTATTAGATGAATCAACACATGTAAGCATCAGGAAATATCTCGGGATCGTCGCAAGATATTTCAGTTTAAATTTAAAAAGAAGTAGTGTCTGCGTTTTTAGCTTTGCAGCCCCTGGAGAGTTCTGATGCCGTTGGAATGGTATCGGCACTTTTACAATGTTTAAAAGCTGAAGGCCTCAAACTACAAAATTTAATTGCAATAGGAACCGATAATGCAGCTGTTATGACTGGTTCCAGCCACAGCGTGTATAGAATTCTGAAAACGCAACACAATCTTCCACATCTCATTTTGATACATTGTGTATGTCACTCATTACAGTTGGCAGTAACGCACTCACCAGAAATCAACTTGCCACGAAACATAGAGTTTCTGGTCCGCGAAACCTACACCTGGTTCTCACATTCGTCAAAGCGCCAAATTGAGTATAAAAATACTTTTCAGCTAATTAATTGCGGTGATGCACCGTTAAAAATACTGAAAGCGTGTGACACACGACGGCTATCTATCGAACCGGCTATAGCAAGAATTTTATCCCAGTGGGATGAATTAAATGTGCATTTTAAGACTACTAAAGATCGATGTTACACAGCGGAGATGCTTTATGATGAACAGAATCGACTCTATATGTACTTTTTGAAAACAATTCTTGGTGAGGTGCAACAGACAATCATAATCTTTGAGAGTGAAAAAGAAAACCCCGTGAAATTGTTGTTTGATGGCTTTGCTACGTTCAGTCTGCCAAAGAATTCTGTTACCGACGGCAGCAACAAACGACCAAGACTACATAGATCTTAAAATGAGAGATCACCTTAATCCCGTCCCCTACCTCGGATATCTTCTTGAGTCACATGTGCAGAAGCTTCCAGTAAATCATAATGTTAGTATTGCAGTAGTAAAAAAAACGGTGTATTGGTTTTTACGTAAAGTTAGAAGAAATCCAAAAAAGACTTCCAGGCAACTACAAATCTTTAGAAAAAGTGACACTCTTGACTAAGGAAGAAACTTTGAAACAATCGAGACACGTCATTAACTAATCTTGTAAAGGAAATGGGATACCCTGACGAAAAAATTGACAAAATCTTGCAGCAGTAGCAAACTATTCACTTCGTTGATTGGATTCCGCTAAACAGGGACACTATTAGCTTTTGGTCTGAAGTAGCCGAATATAAAAATGCGATTGGAATAAACACCTTCAAGGATTTAAGTGATTTCGATATTGTTGTTCTATCTTTACCACATTCAAACGCCGAAGTAGTAAGGGTGTTTAGCTCCATGAATATTGTGAAAAATAAGCTTCGGAACAGAATTTCTGAACAAACTGTGAAGTGGCCGTGCGGTTAAAGGCGCTGCAGTCTGGAACCGCAAGACCGCTACGGTCGCAGGTTCGAATCCTGCCTCGGGCATGGATGTTTGTGATGTCCTTAGGTTAGTTAGGTTTAACTAGTTCTAAGTTCTAGGGGACTAATGACCTCAGCAGTTGAGTCCCATAGTGCTCAGAGCCATTTTTGAACAAACTGTAAATTCTCTTCTTCTCATCAGAAACCAACTCAAGATTAAAAAAATGAACTGCTCGACTTATGATCTCTCAGAAGATGTCATTAAACAAGTCGGCAAAGGAAGACCAGGAGAAACTGGAGAGGCTTCAACTTCTTCTTCAGTTAATGCAGTTGATGATCATGGAGACTTCTTACATAATTTTGAAATTTAGGTAAAAGCATTCAGCTAATAATTATATTTTCTTTCATGAAAGTGCAGCGTAATATATACATCGTGACATGTTGCATCAGAAGTCGAATCGAAGTTACTCATTATTGCGAACAACTTCTGCTATGGGACCAGCCGTGAAATCGCAAAAAAATTAGCTATTCCATATATTTTTTGAGTGGCATTGGTCTTTTATGTGAAACAGCAGGTTTTTTCCGCGATTTCAGGGTTTGTCTCATAATAAAAGTTGGAGTTATGAGTAGCTACATTATTTGGGCTTTCAATGTAACACGTTTAAAATGTCACAGTGTATGTATTTTATGTTATTACTAATCTCATGTACATAGTTACAACTAAAGAATTTTAATAGCTAAAAGCATACTTTTCATTTTGTATTTTCAGATCGGAAGCTTGAGACACGAATAATTTCGATTGAATGGAACATTTAATGGCTTCGTTTACAAATTTAATTTTTTCAGATTTTTCTAGCTGTGCATATGTTAGACTAATTTTGTTGTTGAAAATAATAAACTTTCAGTACCATTTATCAATAAATTAATGGGATTTGTAGTGTTTCATACCAAGTTTCTAAAATATCACTGGAATAACAGCAAAATAGGACCATTAAAATATGTTGTAGGCGTTGTAGTACATTATTGTCTGGCAATACCCAAGAGCTGAAAATAAATATAATAATTCCCCCCCCCCCCCACCCTCCTAGCCCGACGACATATCTTTGCCCTTAAGAAAGTTTAGCGACATCTAGCGGATTTTTTAACATCGGCTAGCGACTATACATATTCTGCAACGGCAACTCTGAGTTGGAGGTGAGCCACCAGCAGTGGTGGATGTGGGGAGAGAGATGCCAGAGTTATGAGATGTTAATATGAGCGGACGATCTGGACGTGTGTCCGACAGAAAAAGGAAATTTGTCAAAATAGATGTCAAGAATTTATATATGTATGATGACTTTTGAGCACTATTAAGGTAAATACATTGTTTGTTCTCTATCAAAATCTTTCATTTGCTAACTATATGCCTATCATTAGTTAGTGCCTTCAGTAGTTAGAATCTTTTATTTAGCTGGCAGTCTAGGCGCTCGCTATATTCCAGTAGTACGAGAAACGAAGATTTTTCTGAGGTAAGTGATTCATGAAGGGTACAGGTTATTGTTAGTCAGGGCTATTGTTTTGTAGGGATTATTAAAACTCTGATTGTGTTGCGCTAAAAATATTGTGTGTCAGTTTAGTGATCATCAGAATAAGGAAAGAGAAAACTGTCTGAGTACGTTCAGTTTTACTCAGCTGTTTCAATATCAAATAACGTAGAAGTTTACCAGCACAGTCATTCTTTACGTTCAAAGTGGTACTTTCAAGTTGTACGTAGGAGCAGATAGAGACCCAGGTGACATTTCAGTACTGATGAAGAGCAGAATGAAGTTTAAGAGGGTCGTGTGGAAGGATCAGTCTGAAAGAATGTAGGATACTGAAGTAATAAGAGGTGATGATGCATGTTTGAGGTTCGCTAAGGATGTCGATATTGCGATAAGGAATACCATAATAGGCAGTTCAGTTGAAGAAGAGTGGAGGTCCCTTAAAAGAATAATCATGGGTGTTGGACAGACAAACAGTTATAAGGATGATGACTTTCTGGCTGTAGCACTTGTACGACTAGTTTCTGTTGTGAATGTCTCAGCGAAGATGATGCTGCAGGGTGAAGGTGACTCAGTAAGCTGGTAAGATACTTCATCAGTGCACCATAATCTCATGTTGCTTATTACAAAGCAGTAATAAACAAAAATTGTTCGAAGTATTTATTTGTTACTTATAGAGATGAAAGATCGTCTGAAACTACAGCCATGGGCAGTAAACGACTGCAAGATAAGTATGTCCAGGGGAATTGTGGCTCTGGACTTCTAAGTTATTAGTGGGTAACAGAATTTATGCTAATTAACACAGATCTCAATCTCTCCATGCCGCACAATGCTTCTCTTATAGCGTTTGACACTGGAGCATAACGAGCATCTTTATGATGCACTCGCATTAACTAAACGAACCCGTGATGAAACGCGCAACTCTTCCCTGGATCTTCTCTCTTAATTTTACCTGGTAAAGATCTCAGACTAACGATCATGGTCAATAATCTGTGGAACAAATGTTTTGTAAAGCCGTAAGAAATCTCGTGATAGAACGTGGTAATTTTTACATCCACGTCTGCATCCATAGTCTGCAAACCACTGTGAAGAGGGTGGCATAGGTTACTTCTCATTTTACCATTTACTAGAGCTTCTCCCCATTCATATACATAAAGGACGCGGGAAGATTGACCGTTTAAATGCCTCTGGGTTCGCTGTAATTAATCGAATCTTTTTCTCAAATGGTTCAAATATCTCTTAGCACTATGGGGCTTCACGTCTATGGTCATCAGTCCCCTAGAACTTAGAACTACTTAAACCTAACTAACCTAAGGACGTCACACAACACCCAGTTATCACAATCTTTTTCTCACTACCCCTTAGGGTGAATTATAACATCTTTTACTAGTCCAAGGTGCTAGTAGGATCAGCTTCGCAAAAAATCTCTCTTCTGATTTCACAAATTCCAAGAATGACTGTGCAAGTAGAGCCTACATTCGCTTGCCTCGAACGAGTACCAAACACAAAATTTCTGGTCATTGGACCAAATTCATTTAAATATTAATTTACTAAACCGATAAAAATGTGCCACCTCAAGATCATTTGATGCTTTAACAAAATACCAATCCGTGTATTGGATATACAATAACATGATAAATTTCATTGATACATTATTAAGGGGAGGTGAGAACTGACTGATTTCAAGAATCCTGACTAGGGAGCGGAATGTCGGTGTGAGATGTAATAGGAACGAATTTAGCAATTATTAACATTTATTTCCTCATTAAAAGTAACGAACACACTGACAGTTACTTGAAATAGTGGCGTGTGAGTCTCGACACGTGGTACATTATACAACGCAACAACTGGACCGACACGTGTGGGGCAAGTCAGCTAAATCATTTATCAAGATCACATTCACAGTGCTCACACTGATCACTCACACAACGAAAGAAAGAGTTTAGAAGAAAACTTCCCTACTCTACATGTAAGCTCACTGGATCAGGACGCGTCTGGCTTTAGCGGACAATTTCAGAGAACAAAGCCCAATTCTGAACTCCCGTACAACTCAGAAATTTTATAAATAAATTTACAAAACATGAGCACATCTACCCTGCTATAAACTGCAACGACGTAAACACCCCTAGTTTTCGAATTGAAGCCGTTCGAGAATAGAGGTGTTTATGTCGAATTGGAGCCCCATGGTCAACAAAGGTTGGTTGTTTGGTTGGTTGGTTGGTTTGGGGAAGGAGAGCAGACAGCGAGGTCATCGGTCTCATCGGATTAGGGAAGGACGGGGAAGGAAGTCGGCCGTGCCCTTTGAAAGGAACCATCCCGGCATTTGCCTGGAGCGATTTAGGGAAATCACGGAAAACCTAAATCAGGATGGCCGGACGCGGGATTGAACCGTCGTTCTCCCGAATGCGAGTCCAGTGTCTAACCACTGCGCCACCTCGCTCGGTGGTCAACAAAGAAACGCAGGAGGTACAGCAGAGTAAGGGATACTAAGTCCGTGGGAATGGAATACAGATTGGACAATAAAATACATAAAATTTAGCACCAGCTTTCCACAAAGCACACGACACATTCGTACATGCTACACGAAACTAACTAAAACTGTAGATCACGTAGCGGCACCGCTCGTCCACGCCAAGTTGCAGTTGCACAAAAGAACTCATCGAATAAATTGAACACTAATGAAATAACTATCGTTCCCTCAATAAAATAACTGGCGTGGCATGATTATCAATGTTACACACCAGAGTGATTACCGGAAACTGAAACAAAGCTAACTCTTACACACTTCAGCTTAGCAACTAGAGACACTACTCAGAGCATCCTTACACATCGGCGTCCTAGGGAAGAAAAAAACTAACCTCTCCCGTCGCCGGGTCTATACAGAAACCTGGAAGGCCCCAGAGAGCGTACGCGGTTAGCCCTTATTGCTTCTCTGATTCAACGTAGCTGCATTCAAAGCTCTACACAAAGGTTGGCTAAACTGCTCTTTAATGGACTACACAGATACATACAGAACACAGTTGTGAATTGAAATTGAAAAAGAGATTTTTCTAATGGCGTTGAAATGCCGTTGACAAAAGCCGCAGTAATATTACGTACTCGGTCGTCCATCTTTCTCTCCAGGGATAGTCGTACCGAACATTTGAGTCATTAAGAACTGTAGCAAAACCGAAGGTTGCTGGCCAAGATTGCTTTCCAAGATCAGTGGAACGGCTCACATTGAAACATTCCAAGGGAGCATTACGTAGGGAGTCGTTTCATATTCCTAAATTCATAATTTAAAGATGGTTTTGAAATTTAATAAGCAAGCTTTCGTCGGATAGTTTCTGTCTGTCTTGAAAAGTCTGCCAGTTCAGTTTCTTCAACATCACTGACACACTCGCCCAGGGATTGAACACGCCTGTGGCCATTCGTGCTGCCCTTTCCTGTATAATGTCAATACCTCTGTTACCTCTGTTTGGAACAGGCTTCACACAATTGAGCAATATTCTAGGCTGAGTCGCACGAGCGATTTGTAAGCAACCAACCTTGTAGACTGTGTGCATTTACCTAGTGTTCTATCAATAAGTCAAAAGCAGGCACCTGCGTTGACCCTATCCGATCATTTCATTTCATGTTCGTACAAAGTATTACACCCAGGTATTTATATGAGTTGATCGATTAGAATTGTAATTCGCTGACACTGTAGTTATAGCACACGACGTTTATCGTTTTGTACATTTAAAACGTGTAACCAATCTTTGCACCACTTTGAATTCTTATCAAAGTACCACAGAATATTTGTGCAACTTTCTGCAGACATACTTTATTACAAATAACTGCCTCATCTGCTACAAGTGTGAGGTTACTATTCATGGTATTACTACTACTATTAATAGTATTACTGAAGAGTTTGAAAGAGCACTGAAAGACCTAAGACGAAACAAGCCCCCGGAAGAACACAACATTCCATTAGAACTACTGATAGCCTTGGGAGAGCCAGCTCTGACAAAACTCTACCATCTAGTGAGCAAGAGGTATGAGACAGGCGAAATACCCTCAGACTTCAAGAAGAATATAATAATTCCAATCCCAAAGAAATCAGGTGTTGACAGATGTGAAAATTACCGAACTATCAATTTAATAAGTCACATCTGCAAAATACTAACGCGAATTCAGAAGAATGGAAAAACTAGTAGAAGCCGACCTCGGAGAAGATCAATTTGGATTCCGTAGAAATGTTGGAGCACGTGAGGCAATACTGACCCTATGACTTATCTTAGAAAATAGATTAAGGAAAGGAAAACCTACGTTTCTAGCATTTGTAATCCTAGAGAAAGCTCTTGACAATGTTGACTGGAATACTCTATTTCAAATTCTGAAGGTGGCAGGGGTAAAATACAGGGAGCGAAAGACTATTTACAGTTTGTACAGAAACCAGATGGCAGTTATAAGAGTCGAGGGGCATGAAAGGGACGCAGTGGTTGGAAAGGGAGTGAGACAAGGTTGTAACCTATCCGCGATGTTATTCAATCTGTATATTGAGCAAGCAGTAAAGGAATCAAGAGAAAAATTCGGAGTAGGAATTAAAATCCATGGAGAAGAAATAAAAACTTTAAGATTCGCAAATGACGTAATTCTGTCAGAGACAGCAAAGGACTTGGAAGATCAGTTGAACGGAATGGACAGTGTCTTGAAAGGAGGATATAAGATCAACATCAACAAAAGCAAAACGAGGATAATGGAATGTAGTTGAATTAAGTCGGGTGATGCTGCGGGAATATAACTTTTGAACCAGTGCGGGTACAGATTAGAGAGAGTGCTCATTTTAAAGGTCTCATCGAAACGCAACGACTTTCACACTTGTATACTGCATCATTAATTTTTCACTGGTAAAACACCAATTTTATTAATTTGTTGTCAATAATTAATTAAAATAAATAACACAAGATAGATACACGAACTGCAAGGCAGCGTAGTGGGTGGCGTTATAAACATTTCAACACGACTGGTTACATATACATCAATTCTGATCGGCGCATCGGAAAGAGCTCTTCAAATCCGTATGGAAAGTGGTGATTTGTAAAGATCTGATAGTTTTGTGGTTCCAGAAGTATTGACCATAGCCGAATTTAGCGTGTGCGTGCAAACAGAAGAGAGAATTTTTCGCGAAGAATCATGACTTAGGATATTTCTGGTGTGAAACACAGTAGGGACATGTGTTTCTTTACGCGCTGTGTCTTTTGCTGATTGGTTTTGTAAGCAAACGGGACTGTGCTGAAAAATCGTAGCTGTTAGACATCCAGTCAAGTGCTGCCTAAGCCGCTGAAGCCTTACTGAGGGACTTTGTTTATTTCTGAGCATTCAGAAATGTGATTTGGGCTACCAACGGGACGTAGTTTCTGATGCGATCAGGTTGGATTCTAATTATTTTCATCACATTTAGGTGACTGATTCTGAAGCAGTGCCACTGGACTTTAACATTGTTTAAACCAGTCTGCACTTTGAATATTTTGTGGCATTCGACACTTAGGAATTCGCGCTTGTGCCGAGTGAACTTTAGATCATCGGGATTAGGCCGTGGTTTAGCGAACTGATCGATTTGTTACATTTCGATCGATGTTCTTCAGCATTAAACAACTTTTATTAAAATTTATAGCGCGTTCAGTATCCCTATTGGGATCCACCCGGTTGGTTGTGCGGTCTAACGCACGGGCGGATTTGTGTCGAGGTCCGGTAACCGGCCAGTGTGTGGATGGTTTTTAGGCGGTTTTCCATATTTAATTCAAGAACAGTTTTAATCGCATTTATTGTTGTTGTAATACCGCCAACCGGTTTCAACCCGATGTAGGGGTCATCTTCTGGGCGTTTACACCATTGGTCGACTGCTGGTTACACCATTGGTCGACTGCTGGTGGTGTCACGCCTGTCTATATAACGGGAGGAGTGACACCACCAGCAGTCGATCAATGGTGTAAACGCCCAGAAGATGACCCCTACGTCGAGTTGAAACCGGTTGGCGGTATTATAACAATAATAAATGCGATTAAGACTGTTCTTGAATTATTGATTAATCACACTAATCGCTGCTTCTCTCCACAACCATGTTGTCAAAAAGGTTTTCATCTGCCTCTGCGAATGCGGTCTGGTTCTCCATATTCCGCCTCAGTTACACTATGACGGCTATTGCTGCGCAAACAAGTTCTCCACGTACGCGTACACCACCATTGCTCTACCACGCAAACATAGGGGTTACACTTGTCTGGTGTGAGACGTTCCCTGAGGGGTCCGCCGGGAGCCGAACCGCACAATAACCCTGGGTTGGGCGGCGGAGGGGTGAAGTGGACTGCGGTAGTCGTCGTGGGGTTGTGGACCACCGCGGCTGCGGCGGGGACGGAGCCTCTCCGTCGTTTCTAGGTCCCCGGTTAACATACAATACAATACAAATCCCTGTTGGAGGCTCGATCAGAAATTAAAACGTCACGTAATTATTTGGAAGATACCACCAGTGAACTGTATTCACTTATGAACTGGAACGATCACATACATAATATTGTGGGTAGAGCAAACCAAAGACTGAGATTCATTGGCAGAACGCTCTGAAGTGGCAACAGGTCTACTAAAGAGACTGCTTACACCACGCTTGTCCGCCCTATTCTGGAGTACTGCTGTGCGATGTGGGATCCGCATCAGGTGGGACTGACGGATGACATCGAAAAAGTACAAAGAAGGGCAGCTCATTTTGTATTATCGCAAAATAGGGGAGATAGTGTCACAGGTATCATACGTGAATGGGAGTGGCAATCATTAAAACAAAGGCGTTTTTCGTTGCGACGGGATCTACTCACGAAATTTCAATCACCAGTTTTCTCCTCCGATTGCGAAAACATTTTTGGCACCCAACTACATGGGAAGAAATGATCATCACGATAAAATAAGAGAAATCAGGGCTCGCACAGAAAAATTTAAGTGCTCGTTCTTCCCGCGCGCCGTCCGAGATTGGAACGGTAGAGAGATAGCCAGTAGGTGGTTCATTGAACCCTCTGCCAGGCACTTTATTGTGAATAGCAGAATAATCACGTAGATTTGGATGTAGATATGAATAAAGGCTTGTGAATTTTAAGTAACTTAGCACACGCGGTCGATTCGTCATTCTACTTCAGCCTCCTAGATTGTAGCCTGGTTAACATTTGTATTTGTCGGTCAGTATCACCGAGAGTATTTTATTTATGCACTTTAACAAGTGTTAGGCGCACTTGTCTGGCCGTAGAAAGGGTAGGAGATCTTCCCCTAGCTAGACGACGAGACCCAGCGAGGGAAAGCATTAGCAGCTCCATTCCATTCCATTCCGCCGACCGACGCAAATGGGGTCTCGTCCGGGACTGAAGCATTTGCAGCTCCATTCCCATTCCGCCGACTGTAACATGGTCAAAAATAATATTCATGTAGTCCACAGCTATCACCCTGCCTTCTAGTACTACGACGGACCCATGTAAGTCCAGATGAGTGTCCTGCAGCGAACTGCAGGCGTGACGCGATGAACGTTCCGAACAGCCGCTCGTCTGGATGACAGCGTACCTGATCCCGAACGTCGACCTGTAAGGTGATTCATTTGATTAGGCGATACGTATGCATGATCCAAGGTCCAGTTCTGATGATTCTGTAACCACTGAGGACGTAATTACGATATAGTTAGATGGGCTTGAGAACGTCTGCTGCAGACTTCCTTGTTCAGCAGTGCGCGACAAATGGTGAGATGTGGAACACTTTGGTCTGACAGGGATTTTACTCTGACTTCAGCTTTGCCATATTTTATCACGCTTGGTCGTCCAGCTCCTTGTTGCCTACTCGTTGTTCCAGCGTTCTTAAAGAACTTTCCATAGAACCTGACGACAGTAGCACGCGAGCACCGGTCCAGCTTTGCTGTTTCCAAGATGCTAGCGTTCAGGCGCCGGCCATTACAATCTGCCCTTAGCCAAAGTCGCCTATACGAGAGGATTTCTCAGTCTGCAGCCCACATCGTCGCTGGAATGATTCTCCATTCGTTTCTGTTGCATTCATATTCTTACCTTGTGACGTTCTCGCAACGCTACCAGGCGATGTTCAGTTTCGCAATGGGCGGTCGTCGTAAGGTTTTGGCTCGTCTGTAGGGATGGCAGTTTTCGCTGAAACAAGTGGTTTTCAATTACGCCGGGCCTTTTCGTCTCCAGCTTAGCCTGGCTGTTAAAACCGCTACAAATAACCGATTTCTGAAATAACCGATTTTCGGTTTTTTATTGCTATTACTTTGAGCAGTAAACGTAGACTTCGAACAAACACTGAAAAATTGTAATGTTGATGAAAGTGCAGGAGATCGCGATCGATATGGAGTTGAGGCTGCGTCAGAAATCGGTCCCATTGCTCCATCAAAGACTGCGAAGGCGCGGTGACAGTGGCAGTGAAAAGTCGCACGCTGACAATTTCCTCGCGTCGTCACTTGTGGGTGACATAAATTTTACATTCTGAAGCAACCACAAAATTAAGGCCAGAACTATTATCCCAAGTTTATAGCACATCAATAAAATTATTGGTATATAAATGAAATTTACGTTGCCTTGCCACGAACATTGTGCATGGTTTTTGTTTATATTGATGTGGCAAGTTTGTTTTGCCTCCTCCCGTTTTTAAATTTTTAAAGCAAATGGAGCATTGTGCTTCATTGCTACCACGGTTCGTAAAATACTTCCAAACTAGGGATGATAATATTCGGCAAAGCAACTGATGTCCGAGACAGACAGCTAGATACTACAGTACAGACCAGGTGGGGGAAAGTCTTGCACACCGCACATTCTTGCATACCGTCCACTAGGTCGCACCACTAGGGTTGTGAGGGGTCTAGCTTTAGCCGGATATGTCCACCATTTTACAGTCGTGGCTGACCAGACAAATACGCTTTTTAGCCTTTTTAACTATGAAGCAGTGAACACATAACAAAGGCCCGTTCAAAACAAATGATGTAAGCACGGGTAATAGGTATGAGGGAGAACAGATCGATATCAGAGGTGCAACCATTCCTCTTTTAACCTGCCCAAGCTTCCTGTAATGCAGACAGGCAAGCCGTAGCACGTTTACGACCTGGTATATTTTCTCCAATTCTTAATTTCTCCCCCATCTCCTGTAAATTTGGTTTCTTCATTTTGCTGCTCCCGTCATTATGTTAAATGAACAACAGTGAACCTACCTAAGTAAACATATATTTGGCTACTCACGTTGGGTTGATAGCGTAACCTGCTGTCAAGTGCAACAGGCTGAAAGGGTCCCGTGAAACTTGACAGGTTAGGGGCAACCCAATTTGGCCTGCTTTAACTACTGTGCTTCAGTACACATTCACCTTGTGTCTCTGTTGTGGCCGTTTGAGCTGCGTTAGTGGTTACGGCGGCGATAGGAGCAGGCAGGGTGGAAGGAAAATTGGTACAACTCTCGTCGTTATACTTTCAGATTGGAGATACACCAACCAGTGCTACTCCTACGTCTGCGTCTATGTTTTCCTTCGTTTGCCGAACGAGCCTAACACAGAATGTCACAACCACGCTACACGCAGAGCCAACGAGGCAAAGCGGCATGTGTTTGCAGATAAGCCGATACCCACACGCCACGCTCATACGTCGCTCCTGCCGCTATGAGACACGGAAGTGCATTATTCTGACATATTGGAACTGACAGAATATTACTTTGCAGTTCTATGCTATAGTGCCAACGTCGGTGTTATGCTTCATAAACATCCAATGGACAAAGGAACACAATAAATTGCAAACCGAAATAATCACAAAGATGTTGTTGTTGTGTAATTTAAAATTGTCTTGTCGAGAGCCCCACGAAATGATTTCCAAGAAAAATAATGTTCATGATAACGGAAATTAAAAAGAGAAATATTAATACTTAACAAGATGTTATTATTATTAGCTTCTAAGTTTAACTGAAATGAAAGTTATTGAATATATTTTCACTTTCTAATCTAGAAGAATGTATAATTGTTTATTTTGCTTCCTGAAGAAATTTCAGTTTATTTTGACGTAATATTATCTTAGAAAGAAGACAGAAATTAAGGAGTGTGAACACTTAGTTGCTACCATAATTACCAAATCATAAGGATCTTTACTGATTGTCTCTTGTTTAAAAACGTTTAACGTTGGTCTCCCAAAGAACTGACTGCAACTGATTATTATTAAACGGTTCAGAACCCCCAGCCGACTCTGTTTCTGTTTAAAACAGGTAGTCTGACTTTTAGGGAAAAGTTCCGGCTTAATATGATGCCGAGTCCGGCTTTCCAATTTTTTTAATTTTTATTTTGTTTATTTTTTTACATGACAACTATACACGACTCACGGAAACAGGTACATTATTGTCTCTAGCTGGTCTGTTTTCCCAATTTTTGTAATAATCCAATATTTCAAAACAATCTAAATTTTACGAACAAACATCACTCGTTGTTAAAAAAAAGAACTTTTATTTACAAATCAAAAGCTTTAGGAACGCTGCTGCGGAAAACTGATATGCCTGTTTTTATCCGGTTTCTAATAAAGTAAGGGTTATTCAGAACTAAAATACCACTATCATTTTTAACCGGTAGGTTCTTCCCGTCGTTAGTAGATCTAACCCCCATGTAATGTTCAGGGGTTGGGCAAAAATATGGAAACACCGCGAGATATGCATTCTTGGACATAAATATGGGTGACAAACGAGTCTGCAGTTTGCAGTATTGTATCTGACGACGAACCGCACGTGTGCAATGTCCTCAATACGTTGCAAGTGTCGATCGTGATTAGAATAGTGTTATGTGTAGTTATGAGTGATTTGTGCCGGAATTCGAACGTGGGCAAAATTGTTGTTGCTCGTATGGTAGGTCCTTTGGTAACGAGGGTGGCCGAAGCGTTTGGTGTTTCAGGAGGCACTTTATCGAAGATTTATACAGAAAACAGTGAAAGCGGAGAAATATCATCCACTAAGTGACAAGGCTGGCGGAAATGTGTGATGAATGATCGCGACGGACGTTGATTGAAGAGAGTTGGGAAGAAATGTAAGAGGCTGACAGCTGCCAAAGTCACTGCAGAACTGAATGTCGCACTCGCGAACCTTGTCAGTACCAAAATAACACGAAGGGAGCTCCATAATCAGCGAATTGCAGGGTCAGCAGGAATTCCAATACCACTCACCAGCGATGCATATGCCAGTAACAGGAAAATGTCGTGCCCAAGCCATAATACTCGGACTGTGGAGCAGTGGACGAAAGTCAAATGGTCAGATGGCTCTTGTTTCATACTGTTTACAACTTCCGGCCTAGTTTGATTTTGCCAGCTACTTCGTGGTATGCCATGGGTCCCGTGTAAGATCACATTACTGCCACAGTTTATGTGACCATTTTGG
Organism: Schistocerca cancellata; assembly: GCF_023864275.1. Lineage (NCBI taxonomy): Eukaryota > Metazoa > Arthropoda > Insecta > Orthoptera > Acrididae > Schistocerca > Schistocerca cancellata. The sequence goes on from NC_064626.1 coordinate 306,874,728, forward strand.
CAGTTCAGGTCCATCTGATGTTTGTTCCCCAATGATGTTATAGTGTTCCAAGGAGGCAGGACCCCTGTTCACACAGCTCGCATTATCCAGGGACGTTTTGTGAGCACGGGGATGAATTGTTGCATCTCCCTTGACCACCACTGTCACCAGATCCCAATATTATTGAGCCTTTGTGGTCTACTGTAGTGGGAAGAGTGCATGATCGCTATTCGTCATCATTCCCTTAACTTGCCATTATTTTGCAGGAAGAATGGTATAAGATACTCTTCAAAACCATACAGGACTTGTATTTATCCATTTATCCACTCCGAGACAACTGGAAGCTGTTTTGAATGCCAACGGGTTTCCCGCATCGTATTTGGCATTGTGATGTGTTATGTTTTTGATGTTTTCATATTTTTCTCCACACCCTGTATGTGTAGTGTGCATAAAATTATTTATAGATTTCTGTTTTCTTTTCTTGGCTTTGTAGATAAAGTGCGGTTATTTCCTTAGCCCAACCTATGAAGAACTATAAGGATTCCTCTTAAGAAGCATTGAATTTCATACCAGTCTTGCAAAAATGAATGATACATGGGTAAAGTTACGATTATTTATCGTATTATTGAAGTTGTCCTGCATTTATGAACTCTCAGTGGAGAAAGTACTGTCATATGTTTTGAAATATAAATCTAATTTTGATCGTGCGCTGCAGTTTACACATAATAGCAACATTGTTGTATCTTTGCAGACAGGTAGTCTCATTAGGCACCGATTTCCATCATTCTACTCTCTTCGTATTCTTCATATTGATAGAACGCTAAAGTTAAGTACATTGATATTCAAAATTATCTTTTAAATACAGTCTATGAAAATAAAGGAATAACATAGTTGCGAAACATCCTTTTAGTATAAAAACAAAGCTTACAGAAAGGAAAGGGAAGATAAACATGTAATCATCCTCTAAGGGGAGGAGTATTAAACCTAGAGTGTGGCGCACCTAGGAAGGCGTGATATTTTTCGGTCGGTCGGTCGGTCATTGTAGTCGCTGATTTTAGAGTCACATTAAGGAATACGCACTAGAGACCGCCGTAAGCAGTATCAGCCATTTTCTACAGTTTTTGTTATTGATAGACAAGAGGTTGTGTCTTATGCACCATACGTAAATATTTCAAGTTCTAGACATTTAAGTTCTGTACAATAATTTAAAACTACCTGAAATGTATTGTTGATCCTTCAGTTACAGAATTTTAGACAAGAACAATTTCTATATTCTTAAAAATATTTATAGCTGTAATGTGTGGACGGTAAAGCCATACTACGTCGATTGTGCATCATCTTGTACCCAGAAATAGAAGAAGGACTTCTACCATGGAAAATGGGATATTTGAGAATTAACTGAGTCTCTGTAACAACATAACAATTTAATTATCTTGAAACTAGAAATGTTTGTTGATTTCCAATAGGTTCTAAATGTAACTAGTTTTTGATAATGTTCCTGCTTCATCAGACTTCACATACTGTTTATTGGTGAGTAGTAGAACAGTAATGTAGAAAGGTATACGACTAAATACAGTACTGACAGGATTTTCTCGATTGGAACGCTTTTAAATTTCAATAGAATATTTATTCTTAGGTACATGACCATATCGGACCTTGGAACAAGTCTTTACATTTGTAAAAACCTTAATTTTGCGGAGTAATTTTTGTAATTTCAAAAAAGTCTGTAGAACATAAAAAGGGACTGCTAGAATTTAAAAATGGAATGAGAGAATATATTAAACTTCTATTGCAGAGCTAGGTAGAGGCGGAAGGCTGAAGAGTGTCCCAGTCTACAAAATTCTGCCCTACATTTCTTAAAGGTAGCTGCATAATTCGAATTTAGAGAAATGATTAGTTATTTTTCAGAAAGTTAAAGGTAGTGTCTTAGTGTTTTTTTCTGCGTCGCTTCAGAAATAAAATCATAAACAAAGGTTGCAGAAATGATTGCATATTTTGTGTAGCACTATTCAGACATATTCATATTCACTGAGAATATTACGCAGCATTCTGGTTCGAGCGAATGTGGACCCTTTCAGTGTAAAATCGTTGTATATGATCTGACTGCACACAGATTCGAAACGGCTTTACTACCTTTCAACGCTCTCCTCGAGCTTCAGTTTCATGCAATTTAATGAGGAGCGGCATAATAACCGTTCTCCAGGTTCCAGCATCTTTTTGAAATTTAATTTCAATAGGACGCCGGCGTTATCTTAAATCACGATTCGAGTTGATTCGGTGTGCCTGACGTTTTAGATGAAAAAGACCACAAGAATATCGAGGTGAGACTGTTTCAGTTAAGTAATTACTTTCTCTTATAAAAAGTAGGCTCTGAAGCTCTCGGACCAGCAATATCTCTCCAACGCACTCTTAATATTACTCACCTTCTGACAAGTCTATTGGAAAATGTTATAAATGTTTATAAAAATTCCACCAAACAGGGTGTCTGACACACAAAGAAACCGCCCTGTGTTTACAGATGGAAGTAACTATTCGTATTTTCCTTCATAAATATCAGTGTACTCATACTCAATCCTTAGGTCGTGATCAACAGCTTTTAAAGAAGACATTTTGGTGTAAAACCACCACCAGCTGCCAGATTTTTTTACTATTCTCAAAATAGTTTCCATATCAGTGTCGTCATATGAAAAACGTTAAAATGTTTCATCGTGTATACCATTAACGTCGAAATTAGTTGCAAGGTAATAAAAATTGGCCAGGTGCGAGTAGCACTCGTGCTCTGAAGGTTCCTCACAAACTTAATTACACTGGTTTCCAAAATTAAAGCAACAAAAGGAAATTTTATGAGGTTGCTTTTATTTTGCACAAAACAGTATAACCAGGTGATAGCAAATTAGAAACAATGGAAAGAACACCGAACGCAAACAACTGCAATATACATAACGGAAGATGAAAATATTCTGCGTTTTTTCCAACTTAACGGATTTGCACACACATTCCGACAACTGGTTAACGTGCTCAGTATGGAGTGTGACCATCTCTGGCAGCTACACAGGCCTGACAATGACGGGGCATGGTGTGAATGATGTCATCGGTCTCATCTTGAGGCAATAACGCCTATACTTCGTGCAGATCTGCTCGTAGTCTTGGAGAGTGGTTGGTGGATGCTGATGTAATGCAAGCTGTCTCCCTAGGGCATCCCAGACATGCTCTACGGGATTCAGATCTGGAGAGCGAGGAGTCCACCCCACGCATGCAATATCTTCAGTTTCTAAGAAAACATCAACCACACGTGCTCTGTGATATCGAGCATTATCGTCCATCAATACGTCAGGGCCCACAGAACCCTACAACAATCGTAAATGAAGTCCCAAGATCTCGTCATGAGCAGTCAAACCTTGCCGATTCACCCGCACAAGTCCATTAAGAGGGGTTCGAGTGGTAAAGATAATCCTTGCACAAACCAATAGGGTTCCTCCTCGGTTTTTGTGGTCCTGAAATCGTATTCCACTCTCCAACGTAAATCGAGACTCATCTGTGAAAAGAACGTTGGCCCACTGATCGACCGCCTAGGAGGCATGTTGGTGACTCCACTCTAGACGTTCCCTTCTGTGAAGACGCGTCAGAGGTACACATGAAGCAGGTCTCCGACAGGAAAGGCCACTCTGCCGAAGCCTTCTGCACAACGTTTGCCTCGATACAAAACGTCCAGTGGATGCTGCGAGCTCAGACGGTAGTTGCCGTGCAATACTAAGGCAATAATGTCGTGTCCTTACAGCCAAATGACTCTCCTCTCTTCTGAAGTCACATGTGGTCGGCCCTGCCCTGGTCTTCAGGACACAGTTTCGCTCTTTATGAACTGTCGCCACATCCGAGAAACAACAGAACGATTCACAATAAGCCATCGGGCCAAATCAGTTTGCGACGGTCCTGCTTCCTATCTTTCTATGGTCCTCCATGCAGAAAGTCTCATAGGTGTCTGCTATGTGCCATACTCCACCGTCTGTGACTATGTACACATCGATTGTGAATGTAGAGCTACCGGGAAAACACTACCTTGTTTCATAGGTGCCCTGACGTCATTGTTGGCACGGTTGTCCATTGACTGAAATGCCATATTCCGCGCAGAGCACGATCGTACGGGCATCTGGTTGACGGTTTGTATGATTATATCGTGAATTAGACACAAGCCGGGGAAACAGCGGTTTGTTGCTTTAACTTTGGACACCAGTGCATGTCTGAGGGTTGTACTGAAAAGTAATGCTTTTTAAATGCAACAAACATTACTAACCGTCTATATCTTTATTCTTCATGTCTATATATTTGCAAACCATCTGTTGCTAGAAGTCTCCGAATCGCATTGTGTAACGTGGCGGTGTATAAAGTAACTATGCCGGTGCATGAGAAAGTGCTTGCTGTAATGGAGTTTCGAATTCGAAGAATTCGTCCACACATGGAGCACCCTCTACTCCAGCATGACAATGCAGACCACATACGAGCGCTCCCACAACTGCAACAATCCGACACCTTGCGTTCATTATCATAGATCATCCTCCATATAGTCCCAATTTGGCCCCATCTGATTTTCATCTGTTTTAAAAACCTAAAGAATGTCTACGAGGGCTTCAGTTTCATAGTGATGAAGCGGTGCAAGCAGAGGTGTGGTTGTGGCTCCATCAACAAAGTCATCGGCAATACCAACAAACTGGCCCCTCGTTGGGAGCAAAGTGTTCGTCTCGAGGGTGTCAAATAAATATTTAAGAATTTTCACATAAAAAATTCAGAGGCATTACTTTTCAGCAAGCCCTCGCATGTAGACAGCTTATCCATCCTGGGAATCGAGAATCTATACGAGATTTGGCTGTTATCGACATTGCTACTGGCAGGCTATCAGTGCTGGGAATTCCAAGACTTTCGAGAATGTTTTATATTTGAAGTCGGGTAACACATGACAAAATAAATATTTTGTTTCGTGTGACATAATTAGAGATTATGAGTTTTCCCATTTCTTTCCTTTGGTTGTTCTGGGAAACATTACTTCTTGCCAAATTTCATAATTCGAGGTCAATAGGAAGTACCCTAAACGTTTTGATGAGTGAGCTTATGAGTATCAAGATGTGTAACATAAATGGCCGTATTTTTTGATTGCGTTGACTTAGTAGCTTACATTTATTACGCGCCCAAGGGACCATAGACTTTAGTATGTGACATAAATTTCAACTTGATACATCCACCTGTTCCTGAGAAAAATGCTTCTTAACGGTCTGGCAGCTACACAGATAAATGTGGTGAGTGTACTGTAAGACCTTCAGTACACACACCATCAGATTATTTGACTTGTCGCTCTAACGAAGTAGGCGAGTGTCAGCAATATGTCTCGTGGTCTTATTGTGGCGAGTTTATCTTCTGCCGTTAGGTCGGACGATAGCAATGCCACTTGCACGTTTAGAGTAGCAGATTGACGGTGACCAACTTTAAACAAAACTTGATTAATTTTCACACACATTTATTAAAATAATAACAAGCATAAAAACTACTTAACTTGGTTCTGGATGCTATTTACAATTGACAGTCTGAAGTTCCTTTGGTATTGGTACATTAATCTTATTGTCACATATATCTCTGATACTTGACAAAAGTGTCTATACATTTATCTTCATGGCTATGTACAGGAATATGGTAATCTTATTAACGCAGACTGAAACTTGACTATAGACTGGTACAGACAAATGTAGAACTCGTACAGACTGGTACATATTTATGCAGACTGGTACAGACTTGTGCAGACTGGTACAGACTTGTGCAGACTGGTACAGACTTGTGCAAACAAATGCAGACTCACTAATCGGAGGTCTGTACACTCGTTATAATACCTCACGCGTTCATGTATCACTGCGCGAGTGTGATCCACGAGAAGGAAAGGTTCTACGTTAGCAGTAATCTCATTGGCTGCGTTACATATTAATACGCGGATCGGCGGAAGCCGAATTTGGTCCGTCCCTATGGCAGCGCCATCTTGTAGTGCGGAGACGGACGAGCGCTGCGCCTGCGCTGTTGTGCTTAGTGGGGCGCGCTCTAGTGGAAAAGTTGTGTACACACTGACTACGCGGAACTATGTACACAACAATAAAAATGTGGTAATATGGGGTGCTCAAAAAGTCTCTCCGCAGTGCCGTATGATTGTTAGCCACGCTTGCCGTATGATTGTTCGCCTGCCTGGGTTACTTCCCTTCAAGTGGACTCTCCCATTCATAGAACTTGTGTTAAGTGAAATATTGAACGGTTATTTTCAACAAGATGGTGCAACCGCGCATACAACTCGCGTTTCAATGTCACTGCTTGCTGATGTTTTCGGTGATCGCATAATTTCACAGGGACATTGGCCTCCATCATCGCCTGACCTAACACCACCTGACTTTTTCTTCTTGGGTGCAGCGAAAGCAACTGTCTGTAAAAACCGACTAAAATCCATCGAAGAATTGAAACTTGCAATATCCTCTTTCATTGCTTCTGTTACACAAGAAATGTTACAGCTTGTGTTTGGAAACATGATTAGACGAATTGAATTGTGTATTCAACAACAGGGGTGACACTTTCAACATTTAATGTGAAAATTTGTGAGTAAAAATGAATATTCAATAACTTAATAACTTGTATTTCACTGAGTTTCATTTGGTATATTTACTGCGGCGTACGGCACGTGCGCATAACAATCATTCGGCATTAACACCCCCTGTAAGCGTTTCGGTTTTACCTACTGAGGTATGAAACCCTAAAAATGTAGGATCGTTTGGTGGTTATACATCAAAATGTGTTCATATAAACCGAAAGAAAAAGAGTTTCGCATTAGCTGCATGTCGGCGAACGTATAGGGGCAGAGCCTAGAGTCAGGGCCGGCTGCGGCGTGCCAAACCTCACGCGGGATGGCTAAGGCCTGGCCTGTCGCTCGGCTTTACTCGGTCGTTCTCGGAATTTCACGGAACAGCACGACGATTCATTTACCGCTGCGGTGCGGCAATTTTCGATCGTTACAATTCTCTGAATTCGGCACAATCGTGCCGTCAGCGTTGTTGAACTTTCGCTATTTGTTCATGGTGTGAAGAGCGTTCACAGGCCCTGTAACTGTTTGCACAAAAAGAGGAAGTCTAGTGATCCGTCTTCGCAATCCTTTAAAATGAATGTGAATGACAGAAGCGAGGAATGAGAATTTTCAATTGGCATAAGCGATAGGTGCTGTATATTTGTTATGAAACGACATTATAATACCATGCAGAAAAAATTAAAGATTTAGTTGACAATCAAAGAGGAAAATGTTACAACGATAGACAGACAAGATTCATTATTCTGTACATCAAAAAGCACTCTGTGCTAAACTTGCAGGCCTCAAGCATGTGAAGAAATTGTTGGTATGAATAGTAAAATTTCTGAAGTCACTTGCATTTTTCCACTGTCAGCTCTATCAGCTTTCAATAGAACTGAACGAAGAGTATTATGTTACTGTAAAGTATGCTGGTTAAGTCAATAGGCATTCCTTGAACGATTTTTCGATTTAAACTTCGCTCATGTTGAATTTATAAAGCACAGAGGAGTGCAAGAACAAAAATTAGAACATCCAGAAAGTAGGGGAGACTTCGTGTTTTAAGTGGACTTGACTGCACACTGACCGCAGTAAGACCTTGCGAGGCAACTACTTTCTGATTTGATGGAGATGCATTTAAAAAGAAAATCGCGTTGTAGAAGCGACACTTTCTGACAAAGAGAGTCAAGTTCCATAAGTTCACTGTCGGTAAAGAAAATGCGAGGTACGAAGAATTCATTGTGCCCCTGAAAGAATTACAAGGATGATTTCATAAAGATATTAAACAGTGTCAAACTTACACCTGTTTCCGAGCTGTTTCCGAGACTGTTTGCCGTTGCAATCGAAAGGGCCTCTGTTCATGTGCAGATGTATCTGACTGACCTGCAAAGTAATTCCAGTTTTAATAACTAATCTTTTTACGTTAAAGCTGCCGAGGACGTCTAGATTGCTTTACTCAGGCAGAGTTTCCAAGTCTCCACTGGAGACTTGCAATAGTGCTACAATACTTCGATCTACACATTTGTATAAAAGACCTTTTTTCGATTATGGAACTAAATAAGTCACAATTACGTGGAAACGTGAGTGCGAAACTTTGTTAAACTATCTGCGTCTCTCCGTGTGCTGATAGTTTGTACAAGACGAAAATTATATTACGTCTTCAACGCGCCAAAAATAAACAATTTTGCTTGTGACCTATGTTGTTGAGAAATGTGTAATATAAAACCTATCAGTATGCAGTGCGCCTGTACTGCCATGTAAATGTGGTGGGTTCTCAGTTTTTCGCTCTTCTCGCACTCAGACAGCGTGGTGTGGCGGTGGGGGAAATGTGAAGCAAGACTGAACACTTTGGCGCTCATGCCTGGGCATGGCCCGTGAGCCGAAATCTTGGCCGCTCCTGCTTTAAGGGGAGTACTGAGTGAAACAATAAACCTTACGTAACTAAATAAAACTTTACTGTGGAAAAAGAATGATAACCAAAGTAAAATCAGTCCTTTCAAAAGTGTATATCTTTGCACTTCTGTGGAATCAGAATCTACTTGCGGGTAATATTCAACATGGTGTTGTTTCATCTCGTAACAAGCTTGGATCTTCCTGGCAAGCTATCGACAAGATGACCGGGACGACGCTGATGGAGTCTGTCCCATTCTTCGAAGCCGGCGCTCCTGAGGTCACCTAGTTAGTATTTGAGACGTTTTCCTGCGTTGATGCACTGTAAGTCTCTGCTGGTCCTAAGCGTGCTCAGTCGGATTCAAGGATTCCTGCCAGTAGACACCGTAGGTCATACCATTCAGATGATTCTTGCTTCCGGGGGGAGGTTTCCACGAGGTGGGTGCAGTGTGCTCTTGCGTTATCCTGTTGAAAGACGAAGCCATCGCCGACATGTTGACCGTAGGGATAGATAATATGTTGGAAAATTGTGTCCTGACAGTGTAAAACCTTCAAATTAGATTCAATGAAGACGAGAGGGTTCCGTCATACGTCCATGATACCGATTCAAAAAATGAATGACGCACCTTCCCTCCGAACATGTTCAACTGTACTCCTCCTATTTGCGCCGGTATCTAGCTGCTTCTGAACTGTTTTACGGCGATCATCAGGTATCAGACACATTCTCCACTCATCTGCTATTATCACGGGATCAATTTCCAAACCGAACTGAAACTGTGAAGCACATTCCCAGAGCAAATGGGTATGACAGGTCCATAGCCACACGTATGTGTAACATATTAAAACGAAGGGAGAAAGATCCTCAATTAAGTAAGAAACTTAACCACATTAGCCCCCCATGAACCATGGACCTTGCCGTTGGTGGGGAGGCTTGCGTGCCTCAGCGATACAGATGGCCGTACACAACGGAGGGGTATCTGTTGAGAGGCCAGACAAACGTGTGGTTCCTGAAGAGGGGCAGCAGCCTTTTCAATAGTTGCAAGGGCAACAGTCTGGATGATTGACTGATCTGGCCTTGTAACAATAACCAAAACGGCATTGCTGTGCTGGTACTGCGAACGGCTGAAAGCAAGGGGAAACTACGGCCGTAATTTTTCCCGAGGGCATGCAGCTTTACTGTATGATTAAATGATGATGGCGTCCTCTTGGGTAAAATATTCCGGAGGTAAAATAGTCCCCCATTCGGATCTCCGGGCGGGGACTACTCAAGAGGATGTCGTCATCAGGAGGAAGAAAACTGGCGTCCTACGGATCGGAGCGTGGAATGTCAGATCCCTTAATCGGGCAGGTAGGTTAGAAAATTTAAAAAGGGAAATGGATAGGTTAAAGTTAGATATAGTGGGAATTAGTGAAGTTCGGTGGCAGGAGGAACAAGACTTCTAGTCAGGTGACTACAGGGTTATAAACACAAAGTCAAATAGGGGTAATGCAGGAGTAGGTTTAATAATGAATAGGAAAATAGGAATGCGGGTAAGCTACTACAAACAGCATAGTGAACGCATTATTGTGGCCAAGATAGACACGAAGCCCATGCCTACTACAGTAGTACAAGTTTATATGCCAACTAGCTCTGCAGATGACGAAGAAATTGAAGAAATGTATGATGATATAAAAGAAATTATTCAGATAGTGAAGGGAGACGAAAATTTAATAGTCATGGGTGACTGGAATTCGGTAGTAGGAAAAGGGAGAGAAGGAAACGTAGTAGGTGAATATGGATTGGGGCTAAGAAATGAAAGAGGAAGCCGCCTGGTAGAATTTTGCACAGAGCACAACTTAATTATAGCTAACACTTGGTTTAAGAATAATGATAGAAGGTTGTATACATGGAAGAACCCTGGAGATACTAAAAGGTATCAGATAGATTATATAATGGTAAGACAGAGATTTACGAACCAGGTTTTAAACTGTAAGACATTTCCAGGGGCAGATGTGGACTCTGACCACAATCTATTGGTTAGGACCTGTAGATTAAAACTGAAGAAACTGCAAAAGGGTGGGAATTTAAGGAGATGCGACCTGGATAAACTGAAAGAACCAGAGGTTGTACAGACTTTTAGGTAGAGCATAAGGGAACATTGACAGGAATGGGGGAAAGAAATACAGTAGAAGAAGAATAGGTAGCTTTGAGGGATGAAGTAGTGAAGGCAGCAGAGGATCAAGTAGGTAAAAAGACGAGGGCTAGTAGAAATCCTTGGGTAACAGAAGAAATATTGAATTTAATTGATGAAAGGAGAAAATATAAAAATGCAGTTAATGAAGCAGGCAAAAAGGAATACAAACGTGTCAAAAATGAGATAGACAGGAAGTGCAAAATGGCTAAGCAGGGACGGCTAGAGGACAAATGTAAGGATGTAGAGGCTTATCTCACTATGGGTAAGATAGATACTGCCTACAGGAAAATTAAAGAGACCTTTGGAGAAAAGAGAACCACTTACATGAATATCAAGAACTCAGATGGAAACCCAGTTCTAAGCAAAGAAAGGAAAGCAAAAAGGTGGAAGGAGTATATAGAGGGTCTATACAAGGGCGATGTACTTGAGGACAATATTATGGAAATGGAAGAGGATGTAGATGAAGATGAAATGGGAGGTACGATACTGCGTGAAGAGTTTGGCAGAACACTGAAAGACCTGAGTCGAAACAAGGCCCCCGGAGTAGACAACATTCCATTGGAACTACTGACGGCCTTGGGAGAGCCAGTCCTGACAAAACTCTACCATCTGGTGAGCAAGATGTATGAAACAGGCGAAATACTCTCAGACTTCAAGAAGAATATAATAATTCCAATCCCAAAGAAAGCAGGTGTTGACAGATGTGAAAATTACCGAACAATCAGTTTAATAAGCCACAGCTGCAAAATACTAACACGAATTCTTTACAGACGAATGGAAAAACTAGTAGAAGCCGACCTCGGGGAAGATCAGTCTGGATTCCGTAGAAATACTGGAACACGTGAGGCAATACTGACCTTACGACTTATCTTAGAAGAAAGATTAAGGAAAGGCAAACCTACGTTTATAGCATTTGTAGACTTAGAGAAAGCTTTTGACAATGTTGACTGGAATACTCTCTTTCAAATTCTAAAGGTGGCAGGGTTAAAATACAGGGAGCGAAATGCTATTTACAATTTGTACAGAAACCAGATGGCAGTTATAAGAGTCGAGGGACATGAAAGGGAAGCAGTGGTTGGGAAGGGAGTAAGACAGTGTTGTAGCCTATCCCCGATGTTATTCAATCTGTATATTGAGCAAGCAGTAAAGGAAACAAAAGAAAAATTCGGAGTAGGTATTAAAATCCATGGAGAAGAAATAAAAACTTTGAGGTTCGCCGATGACATTGCAATTCTGTCAGAGACAGCAAAGGACCTGGAAGAGCAGTTGATCGGAATGGACAGTGTCTTAAAGGAGGATATAAGATGAACATCAACAAAAGCAAAACGAGGATAATGGAATGTAGTCGAATTAAGTCGGGTGATGCTGAGGGAATTAGATTAGGAAATGAGACACTTTGTAAGTAGGCTGTTTATGTTTTCTTATTGGCAACGTCACGTAGCGCTCTGTATGAAAATCACTGGCTGTACTGTGTGCAGTCTGTGGCTAGTTAGCATTGTTGTCTGCCATTGCAGTGTTGGGCAGCGGCAGCTGGATGTTAACAGCGCGTAGCGTTGCGCAGTTGGAGGTGAGCCACCAGCAGTGGCGGATGTGGGGAGAGAGATGGCGGAGTTTGGAAATTTGTAAGACTGGATGTCAATTATGACTATTAAGGTAAATACATTGTTTGTTCTCTATTAAAATCTTTCATTTGCTAACTATTCCTATCAGTAGTTAGTGCCTACAGTGGGTCTACACCTTTGATGACTCACCAATACCATTATTTCTACAAGGACTACAGTGGGTCTACACCTTTGATGACTCACCAATACCATTATTTCTACAAGGACTACAGTAGGTCTACACCTTTGATGACTCACCAATACCATTATTTCTACAAGGACTACAGTGGATCTACACCTTTGATGATCCACCAATACCATTATTTCTACAAGGACTAGAGTGGGTCTACACCTTTGATGACTCACCAATACCATTATTTCTACAAGGACTAGAGTGGGTCTACACCTTTGATGACTCACCAATACCATTATTTCTACAAGGACTACTGTGGGTCTACACCTTTGATGGCTCACCAATACCATTATTTCTACAAGGACTACAGTGGATCTACACCTTTGATGATCCACCAATACCATTATTTCTACAAGGACTGCAGTGGGTCTGCACCTCTGGTGGCCCACCAATACCATTATTTCTACAAGGACTGCAGTGGGTCTGCACCTCTGGTGGCCCACCAATACCACAATCTCTACCAGGACTACATTGGGTCTACTCTGTGATGACCTACCTACTAATATTCATCAACTTCGACTGACTCTGCTGTGGGTTTGCTCTGTTGTGGCCCAGTACCTGTCAGCATGTCAAGAGTCAGCACTGTCTTTCCGTTGGAAGGACAACACTACTTGTTCAAGACTGCATGGAAATCCAGTACTTCCGTGTGCATTTTCTTTTACTATTCAGACTTTGGAAAAAAAAAAACACTGAAACTTTACTGTGATGAGCAATCTTGACTGTCTTTATGGACTGTGAGAAAATTTTAGCTTTTGACCAACATTGTACCAATAAGTGTGTGCATTTGATATCTTTCTTTTTTTTTCAAATCTGTATTGGCCAGTGCCCAAAACAATTTGTACAATTTTTTTTGGGGAGCATGGGGGCTATGTAAGTAGGCTGTTTATGTTTTCTTATTGGCAACGTTACGTAGCGCTCTGTATGAAAATCACTGGCTGTGCTGTGTGCAGTCTGTGGCTAGTTAGCATTGTTGTCTGCCATTGTAGTGTTGGGCAGCGGCAGCTGGATGTTAACAGCGCGTAGCGTTGCGTAGTTGGAGGTGAGCCGCCAGTAGTGGTGGATGTGGGGAGAGAGATGGCGGACTTTGGAAATTTGTAAGACTGGATGTCAATTATGACTATTAAGGTAAATACATTGTTTGTTCTCTATTAAAATCTTTCATTTGCTAACTATTCCTATCAGTAGTTAGTGCCTTCCGTAGTTTGAATCTTTTATTTAGCTGGCATAAGTGGCGCTCGCTGTATTGCAGTAGTTCGAGTAACGAAGATTTTTGTGAGGTAAGTGATTTGTGAAAGGTATAGGTTAATGTTAATCAGGGCCATTCTTTTCTAGGGATTTTTGAAAGTCAGATTGCGTTGCGCTAAAAATATTATGTGTCAGTTTAAGCACAGTCTTGTATAAAATTTTCATAAGGGGATGTTTCAACTTAAAGTAGTAAAGGAGTTTTGCTATTTGGGGAGCAAAATAACTGATGATGGTCGAAGTAGAGAGGATATAAAATGTAGACTGGCAATGACAAGGAAAGCGTTTCTGGAGAAGAGAAATTTGTTAACATCGAGTATAGATTTAAGTGTCAGGAAGTCATTTCTGAAAGTATTTGTATGGAGTGTAGCCATGTATGGAAGTGAAACATGGACGGTAAATAGTTTGGACAAGAAGAGAATAGAAGCTTTAGAAATGTGGTGCTACAGAAGAATGCTGAAGATAAGATGGGTAGGTCACATAACTAATGAGGAAGTATTGAATAGGATTGGGGAGAAGAGAAGTTTGTGGCCCAACTTGACCAGAAGAAGGGATCGGTTGGTAGGACATGTTCTGAGGCATCAAGGGATCACCAATTTAGTATTGGAGGGCAGCGTGGAGGGTAAAAATCGTAGGGGGAGACCAAGAGATGAATACATTAAGCAGATTCAGAAGGATGTAGGTTGCAGTAAGTACTGGGAGATGAAGAAGCTTGCACAGGATAGAGTAGCATGGAGAGCTGCATCAAACCAGTCTCAGGACTGAAGACCTCAACAACAACAACAACAAGCTCATTAGCATGACATACCATTTTCTAACATCTGAAAAACTTCTAAGGGTCATTACATAAAACTAGATTAAAAGTTTCCAGAACAATCTTAATTGGGGCGGTATCTACTCGTAGACTTGAAATATATTGCTCAGAAAGAAAAGATCCAGAAAATATTTTGAATTAGCAGAATCAGTTTAAAGGAATGCCTTTTTGAATGTACAGGGTTTCTTATTCATCTACACAAACAGAAATAACTTTTTGTCAGGAAGCAAAATTAAAAAAAAAGTATCAAGTAAATGTTGCTCACCTATGAGCGAAACGTTAACCAGCATGTCTGCTTTCCTGTAATTTTTCTCGTTACTAAGATATGGAAGGCGGTAGTTTTTCTTAAACACGACCCAATATATTTAATTCGGTAATTCACTTCTTCTATTCAAGATCTATTGAAAAACGTATTTTAGTGCACCAGCCATGCATACATGATGTTATTACAGTTTAACATAAAATTGACTTTGTTGTACGTGTACACGTGCAGCCACAGGGTGACAATTATTCAACTATATGAAGAAAACGTAAATTAGTTACAAACTACAGCGTGCTCACACTTTATTCAACATGTAAACGTCACTACAGATAAACGGATTTAGATTATGACATGTTCGATATGCCTGCCATCACTGGCAATGATGTGGCGCAGACTAATAGCGAAATTCTGCAAGACCCGCTGAAGTGTCCGATCATCGATGCTGCGATGACCTCCTGAATGGCTGTTTTTAGTTCAGTAATGGTTTTGGGATTATTGCTGTACGCCTTGTCTTTAATATAGCCCCACAAAAAGGAGTCGCATGTGTTCAAATCCGGAGAATATGGCGGCCAATCGAGGCCCACGCCGCGCGGAGTGGTCCGCGGGTTGAGGCGTCATGTCACGGACTGTGCGTCCCCTCCCACTGGAGGATCAAGTCCTCCCTCGGCCATGAGTGTGTGTGTGTTGTTCTTAGCATAAATTCCTTTAAGTTAATTTAAGTAGTGTGTGAGTCTAGGGATCGATGACCTAAGCAGCTTGGTCCCTTGGGAATTCACATACATTTGAATATTCGAGGCCCATGCAAGTGGCCTCTGGGTACTCCGGAGGAAGAATGCGGACCCCAAAGTGCTCCTCCAGGACATAAAACACTCTCCCGCTTCTATGGGGTCAATCTCCTTCTTGCATGAACCACATCTTGTGAAATCACGGTCATTTTGGATAATGGGGATGAAATCATCTTCCAAAACCTTCACGTACCATTCGGTAGTCACTGTGTCATCGAGGAATATCGCACTGATTATTCCTTGACTGGACACTGCACACAGCACAGTCACCCGTTGAGGGTAAAGAGACTTCTCAGTCGCGAAATGCGGATTCTCAGTCCCCTAAATGCGCCAATTTTGCTTATTGACAAAGCCATCCAAGTGAAAGTGGGCTTCGTCGCTAAACAAAACCATACAGGGCACCGTGCCCCGCGGCCAGCCGTCCAGTTTGAACGTCCTCACGCAAACCGTTGAGAAGTTATGACGATTTTATTTCATATAGTGCAGTGATTGTCACCCTGTACTTAGGGTAATCTAACTTGCCCTTTTACTGGAGCTGACAATAAACAAATGGAAACACAAGCCAAACGCAAACCAGCCGTTCAGTTAACCGTCTCCAGTGGAAGGTTTGTACACCAACGAAGACACGTTAGAGATGCTACTAACCTAAGGAGAATATAAGTTAGCAGAACATTAAATGTAATCATGTTAGCTAATTTTTAATACGATCACGTGTAGTACAGTATTGTAAAAATTTTAACGATGTGTTGTATACAATAGAGATAGTTCTTGATTAAAAATGTGTCATTTCTTTTATCGTGATTGAAGGTACTCATAACGCTACCCAGGCAAGAGAACTGTACAGATAGCACTCTCCTGACAGTAATCCACCTTCCCAATGGATGTTGTCTCGTCTTGTCGTAACACTTCAGAAACAGCAAGTTTCAACTCAAGGCAACGCAGTCGTCGTGGAAGTCAAGCAGACGTACATGCCGAAATTAATGTTCTCGCTTCTGTTACAAAGAATTCATACGTGAGTACATGAGAATTTGAACATCAGACTGGCATTCTAAAACGTCACGATTCCTTATCATTTACACTTTCACCATGAATTGCATGGGAATCCTCCCCAATCGTACCTTCTCCGATGTTCTTTTTACCAATGAATGTTTGTTCTCCAGCACATGGTAGGTAAATAATTGTTTGTCCTGCGCAAACCCGCGGTAGCTTAAACAGGTGGAACGTTGGGGTCAGAGATTTAATGTCTGGTGTGGTATACTTGATACAGTTTTTGGCCCTTATCTGATAAGTGCTAATCTAAAAAAGCTTGTGTGGTACTGACATTATGGACATACAGCACACCTTGTGTGCTCGTCGTGTTCTGAACCGAAGGTGTCCCGCCACAAGAATTGGTCGTGGGTCAACAGTGGCTCGGCCTACTCGGTCTACTTAATTCCTCTGATCTTTTTGGTGTTGGATGCATAAAAAATATGTTGTCTATCGCAATATTCCAAAAATTTCAGAGAACATTCAGGAAATTATCTTTCTTGGCTGTAATTTACTTGAGCTGGCAACACTGGAAGCAGCGACTCATACTTTCATCCAACGCGTGGATCATTGTTTGCTTCCCCTGGTTACCACTTTGAGCATCTATGAGTGTTCTATCTTTTTTTGTGTGCGCAATGGATCATAGTTCAACAAAAATTCCCGTTCCTGTTTATCAGTGACCGTAAAGGTTTTCCGTGACTTTCCTAAATCGCTCCAGGCAACGGCCGGGATGGTTCCTCAGAAGGAGCACGTCTGACTTCCTTCTCCATCGCTGAAACGTTCCAAGCTTGCGCTTCGTCTCTGATGACATCGATATCGACGGGAAATTAAACCCTAACATTCCTTCCTTCCTTCCCTTTCTCTTTCCTGTTAAGTTGAACCTGTGTTCACATGAATACGTGAAATGTTCTTTAACAGCTCCTGAGGAAAGGAAGTAGATTTCCGAATAAAAAGTGTAGGGTACCTTTAAAAAGAACGTACCATTCTTGAGATCTTCGTAAGAGACTAAAATACAAGAAAGGCAGTCATGCAGATCCAGCTGAAATCCAAACGACATTTACGTGATGCAATTTTTACTTTATTTCCGGATAAAACGGAATGTGCCTACATGTAAGCTTCTACATTTTGAACATTATGAACCTTGTGAACTTTTTACATAATTTTTAGTACACATTAATTTTAAATCTTTAAGTGTATCTAATTTTTTAATCTTTAGTTGCTTAGGTGTTTACTTTCAAATGAAAGTGACTTTTATTACATGAGGGAACTGAAGGATGTTATTAGCCGCATGAGAGTATGTGAGTATCTCTCTTTCTAGTTCAGTTTCCATAACATAGTGATTGTACTTAAATCTTTTGCAACCGATGAATCGCCCTTTGCGCGGTATTTCGGTATGATTTGCTTAAAACTGTTTTATTTTAATTTTGCATACCGGCACTGCCACCGTTTATTTTTTTATGTCAATTTACGACTACATTTGTGCTATTGTACCCCATTTTATATCCTTTTTAGTAATTAATAGATTTGAGGATGCACTAAAGATTCGAAACTGATTATCCAAAAAAATAAGAAAGTGACCTAGATTGCCTTTTTTTCTACGGAGCTGAGATATCTGCAGAACATACTCGCAAAGAAAACACATCTCTGTGTCGTGGTCGGTCAGCAGAGCACCGGCAACTTGCGGTGTTGGGTTATCTTCAGAATGAGATTTTCACTCTGCAGCGGAGTTTGCGCTGATTTGGGTTATCTTGTTCAAAGATACTGTTGCAGTGACCTCGAAGACATGACACAGCCGACAGCCTTAACAAGACATAAATGTAGCAGCTGTTGTACAAATTGACAGCTATGTGCACCAGAGGTGATCAAATGGTTCAAATGGCTCTGAGCACTATGGGACTTAACATCTGTGGTCATCAGTCCCCTAGAACTTAGGACTACTTAAACCGAACTAACCTAAGGACATCACACACATCCATGCCCGAGGCAGGACTCGAACCTGCGACCGTAGCGGTCACGCGGTTCCAGACTGAAGCGCCTAGAACCGCACGGCTACACCGGCCGGCAGAGGTGATCATGTTGTATATCTAATGACATCCCATACAATGACGACAGGTATTTTGTTCATATGACGACGAATGCAATCCTTGGAGCCTTCACACATGGGTACGTCCATAGTGACATAGTACGCCGAATGGGAACTTGTCTGGGAAGGCTATGTGGCAACATGCCGACGTGCCATTAAGAGGACATTGTATGTGAATTTCGTTGATATTTGACATTTTCTGTTTCCTACTCCATAATGTACTTTGGACATTCCTGAACATTTTGGTATATAATACATTAAAATCAGACAATTGTGAGACCTTAAAATAATATTTTGAATGTTGACGTGTAACTGTCAAATTTCGCGGCTATGCATATACAGGGTGGTCCATTGATAGTGACCGGGCCAAATATCTCACGAAATAAACATCAAACGAAAAGAGTACAAAGAACGAAACTCGTCTAGCTTGAAGGGGGAAACCCGACTGCGCTATGGTTGACCCGCTAGATCGCGCTGCCATAGGTCAAACGGATACCAACTGCGTTTTTTTTTAATAGGAACCCCCATTTTTTATTACATATTCATGAAGTACGTAAGGAAATATGAATGTTTTAGTTGGACCACTTTTTTCGCTTTGTGATAGATGGCGCTGTAATAGTCACAAACATATAAGTACGCGGTATCACGTAACATTCCGCCATTGCGGATGGTATTTGCTTCGTGATACATTATCCATGTTAAAATGGACCGCTTACCAATTGCGGAAAAGGTGAATTGCTTTGTTTTGTGCCTACTACTACTTCTCAGAAGTTGGAATTACAAGTAAACAAATTCAGTCCTTTGTTTCTGATACTAGTTTTCGTTGAAAGTAGTGAGATTAGCGGCTATTTTTGTAGTAAGCTGATTTCTCTTGTTTTTTTTTTTACGTAAATAAAGTGACTAAGCGTAAAAGTTAATTCAAGAAACGCAAATTTGCAGATAACACATATGTGAGATCTTCATTTTCTTCTGAAGTACTTGGTTCAAATGGCTCTGAGCACTATGGGACTCAACTGCTGTGGTCATAAGTCCCCTAGAACTTAGAACTACTTAAACCTAACTAACCTAAGGACAGCACACAACACCCAGCCATCACGAGGCAGAGAAAATCCCTGACCCCGCCGGGAATCGAACCCGGGAACCCGGGCGTGGGAAGCGAGAACGCTACCGCACGACCACGAGATGCGGGCGAAGTACTTGAAAACACGTTTGTTGAAGGAAACCACGATAATGTTTGTGAAGTGACCATGCCCCCTAGTGCATCGAAAAGGAAAGTAACTTTAGAAACAGGTGACAGTGGTAAAAGTAATGTTATTATGGCAATCAAAACTGTTTACAGAGATTTGGCAAATCCTGAGGTACTAAAGAAGTGTTTACATGAGAAGACCCGGAATGTGAACGAGTCCTTCAGTAATGTTGTGTGGTGCCATGTGCCTAAAAATGTATTTGTTGGCCTTATGACTGTAAAGTTAACAGCGTCTGATGCTGTAATAAGTTTTAATGGTGGGAACTATGAACGACTTAAAGTTCTGGAGAAGTTAGGGGTAAGATTTGGACAGAGCACAGCTAAAGGACTCCAGGAACTGGATGAGCTTAGTGTACGTGAGGCAGAATTAGCCGCTCAGCAAATGACAAAAGAAGCAAGAAAGAAAAGAAGAGGCAAGCACTGGGTTGCTGTGACACTGACGAAGACACAGACTATGGGCCAGGGCAATTCTAGTGCATAAAATACGCCGAAATGTAAGTCTGTATAAGAATTTCTAATAAGAAAGTTTTAAACCTCAATATCTCATAACTACATTTTTTTTGCAATAAATGACCCGTTTTCTAAAAAAGTACTGATGGTAGAGACATGAAATTTTCACAGCATGCCAGGTGCGGGATTCAACGCATGTGGAACCAGAATAATTGAAATATCCTGATTTATGTTTATGTTCATTTATTTATAAAATTCCGTCAAAAAATTGAGTGTTTGAAGAAAAAGGTAACATGCCCCACAATATGATTTTAGTAATAATTCTAGTTCAGTGTATCTAGAAAGGTGCATTCAATAATTATGGGAAATTGTAAGTTGGTGTCTTAAAAAGTTTCCAAGATAATGTGTCACAAAATTCGATAATTTAACATTGGCAGCATAGGACATACAATGTCCCCTTAAGAGGAGCCGCGACGATGGTAGCCGTGCTGGCGGTAGGTGATGCCCTGGACGTCGTCTCACTCCCTGTGTGGACACGTGGCTTGCTGCTAATGTGGCGTCACATGGCTGTACGATTCTGCATGGCCTAGCGAACAATATGTCTGTCCCCTTGGGGACTAGTCGCGTGCGGCGGTTGAGACTGTGCGTGGAATTGAGTATGTCCTACTTAAGTCCATCGACATCATATTATCATGACAGTCGTGGGACCCTTGCCAACGGGAACGATAAGCCACTGTTCGATCTATCATGATCCAGCCACTGTTGGATTCCGTCTCCTAGCTACACCAGGCTCAGTGCAGCCTTCTAACGAACTACTACTATTCAAATTCGATTTCTAATGAGGAATCTATTTTGGTATGTTTCTTTATATAACGAATACTCTTTTATGCGATTGCTCTGAAATGATAATTTCTATAACTGTAAAATGTAAATGGTGCTGAGTAGAAACTACTGACTCACATCTCCATATGCTTTTTAAAAAAGTGAAAAAAGACTTAGAAATGTTCCGCTTGTAACCATATTTAGAAATTAATTTATGACGTGAATGTAAAATGACTCGTTCCACATCATTACGATTTATCGTGCAAAATGATCCATGAAGTGTGAAACAAACCGACCGATTTGCGCACCCAAGCGCGTACTACACGCTAAGATCCTTTGGTGTTTGTTTCACGCCACTTTCACTGTGTCGCAGTTTTGATCAGCAGTGTAAGTACGGTGCTGGTCCCGCCCGGGTATAGGAACGCATGAACCCTTTCGTGGGCAAAATTATTGAGCAGTTTTTTTTAATGAATGGAGAGCAGATAGTAGTTAACAGATAGGTATATTTATCATAAAGAATATCAAATTTGCTCCAACTGTGAAAGTGAGGTCACACAACAAGGTGGGAAGTATTCTTCCCACTGCCCTTCCTTGGAGTTAAATGACAAAAACAACATTTTAAATATATGTCATATTTATTTGATAAATTTACTTCTCTTATAACAATGATTGTTCACAATTACTTGCCATGAAATTTTCTGAAACATGGGTCTATGCAAAGTGATATTTGACAATATGTACAAACACAGCGAGTGCTCTTTTCCGCAGCTTTGGTACTACAATGACGGCACGTCTAGTAGGTTTCTTCTAAAATGGGTCGATGCTCCCCTACAGCCACATGACGAAAATCTTCAGGTACTTTACCCCTTTTTGCCAGAAAGACAGGTTTTTGTCCACGCATTTTTTGGGATGAGAAGCCAGCGATCAGTTGTCTGGCTAGATGGGTCCTATATGTGAGCTGATCATGATGTCCACTTTCTCTTTTACTTATTTTTCACAGGATAAAACTGTTCACTACAGCAACGTCCACCAGGAAATAAAATATTCTGTGCCACCATTTTACAGAACGTCTGCCAATAGCATACCTTTCACGTAATTGATCAATCTAAACGACACCACCCATTATTTTGTTGTATTCTGCCACAAATTCAGCACAAGAAATCTCTGTACTAGAACCATCCATGTTTTTCCTTTTCACTGTGGCTGTTTCTCATGAGTCATGAATTGAGGACAGGAAAGTGACTGGACGGTTATCCATCCATTTTACTGCATAAATGGCTCCTTTTGTTTCAAACTGGAATTCTCCTCGTTCGAATTTTACGTCTTCCTTCATAAATTTGGGTAAATCAAAAGTATTTACCTTATACTATAGCTTTGAGGAAAAAATCACAAAATGTCACGTAAACAGCACTGATAGGCTCCTCTACAAAGCAACACTCAGCTATACAATGCCTCTGCGCGAAGGTACAGCAAAAACGGCGGGAACTTCCGATGAAGTAGTACCCTATACTGTTCATTAGGTGGTAGCACCGTACAGAGGTGAGAACTGTGAATCCCACGGGACTAGGAGCGAGTTCGTTATAGTGGGAAGCATATTTCCCACGGCTCACGAAAGGGTTAACGCGCCACTTCCGGATTCAGGGAGGCGAGTCTGCTCCGGCTCGAATCCGCCTTGCGGTTTAACAACAAGGACTGGTGAGCTGGCTGGTCTGTATCTGGTTTTTAGGTGGTTTCCCACATTGAGCTAGTTAAATACCAGGATGGTTCCGGCGTCCCGCATCAGATACAAGCTACGATAACATTTAGAAAACGTTCTCACACTTGAACATAAGATTTACCATGGACGCAGACAGCTGGGGCACACGAATTCTGTTCACGGAGGGGGCGGAGCAGGCAGTATTGGCGTCAGAAAGAGCACCCGACCACAGACTGTCACAAACAGTGCTAAAGTCCACGTAAGAGGGCCGACCCCAAAGACAAATGGGAAAAGACAAAGAAGAAGAACAAAAGTATAAATTCGCAAGTGCCTTTTTCACATTTCTGCTGGCTAATTGTCATTTACCTCGGGAAAGACATTCAGCGCTCGTACAGTTTTTTGTTACTGGTGATGGCAAAACTATAAGAGGAAATAAGTATTTAAGCACTGAAGACAAGGTAACGCCCTGTACTAAATTCTCAGATGATATGTGTATGGTGCCATACAGAACGGAATGTGACAGGAACTACCAAAATTTATCGAGAAGTGGGACGTCCAGTTGCTGCAGTTGAAACACACCCCA
This sequence comes from Schistocerca cancellata, assembly GCF_023864275.1. Classification (NCBI taxonomy): domain Eukaryota; kingdom Metazoa; phylum Arthropoda; class Insecta; order Orthoptera; family Acrididae; genus Schistocerca; species Schistocerca cancellata. The sequence continues at coordinate 306,898,151 of NC_064626.1, forward strand.
TCAGTTGCTGGTGTGGTTTGACAGCGCCCTATCGACTGCCGCGAACGTGGAGAACTGAACTGTTCAGGTGCATAGTTTGGAGATGATCCCATTTAACTGAATTCTACCAAGTCCGCACCCGCAAGGATTTAATACTACCTGTTTGTTATCCAACAATATTAGAGAAAACTTCTTCTATAAAGAAAATACTTGACTTCTTGAAATTCACATTAGTTGATTTCCAGGGGATACTAGAAAAAATTACATGGAATTCTTTGAGAGTTTTGGGTAGTGAAGGAGAAAATGTAAAGCATTTACTGTTTCTGCTATTGACGCCAGAGGAAACTTTTATCACAGTCAAAATGGCAGCACAAAGTTTTACACCAGCGGGATAATCAAACGTCAGACGCAAAATATCCACGTTTTTAAATTTAGACTATCAGTATGAAATCCTCTGTTTGCGATTCAGACAGCAGCAGACTAGATTACGTGGATTGAAAACGTGATGAAAAAGCATCTGTGACGATGACAGAAACAAATAGGTTACGGTGAAGTATTTGGAATTATTTAACTGTATTATTCACGCTCTAGTCTGAGGCTGAAAATCAGAGTAAAAGAATTTCATTTGAAGACGGCCGCTGGGTTCCTCATAGGCAATATCTCTAGACTGTGTTAGACATTTTATATTTACGTTGTTTTCCACTAACGAGGAGATAGTGGCGATTTTTTTCAGAAAAACGACGGCCACAGTTTTGGGGTACTTTATACGTCTTTTAGCATGTAATATGTTTCATCGCAGCAGTAACACAGTGAACAGCGTCAGGACTTTACGCTTTTACGTCCCTTTTTCCAAACCCGATTACTGTGTTTATTTTTGTTCTTCATTTCTCTATGAATGTCTGTTAAACATAACCACACGAATGTTTTCCAATGTATGCCGAAACGTCGTTGTCTTTATTCGTCTACTAATTTTCTGTCTGGTGAATGAATGAAAAAAAGAAGATGAAAATTATTTGAAATTGTTCTCGGTGAGGTTCCTGTACCGTATCGTGATTCATAATCAACTACAACCGCCAGTTTTTGGGAAAATGATCCGTTATGCTCGGAATTATTTGCCAACGCATGAAATGTTCGCAATGTTAACGACGTTTCTGTCCCGATTGAGATTCATTCGAGGAAATGTCGCTGTGGGAAATTTACCTCCATTCGATGATAATTGTATTCGGAATTTCTACGTTTCGAATGTTTCTACGATCGTTATCATCCAAGGGACTGCACTAAATCTCCTTGAAGACTAAACATAAGAATAAAATGTAACTATTAATACAAGAATTGATGTAAGAATGACGTATAAGAATATGATGAATGAAACAGATTATAACCCCTAAAACTATCATACACACATGTATTATATAATAAGTGTATAATACTTATTTCGAAACCTAGTTTTAATTTTACAATTAATATAAAGGCTTTGCATCCCCTAATTAAAAAAAAAAACATTCGCATTGAAATCTTCTACGGACCTGGGTAGATAAATGAAAAAGCAACAGTAATCGTGTATCGAACACGGGGCTCATAAATGTGAAGCAGCAATGCCCTGTCACCGTCTGAAATGAACTGAGCATGTGCTAAAAGAAATACAAATTACGGAGGAAACCTTGACCGCCAGTTTCTCAGAAACGATCGAGTATCTACGGATAAGCCAAGACACGTGTTCGCTTATTCTGACCCCCCTTCCACTCAGCGAAGTTTCTGGAAAATCACATGATGGCACTTGCCGTGTTCCTCGTAAGCATGAAAAAATTAAAAGTAGCAAAGCGAAATGCAAAAAACCTTGACTTACATAGTAGCTGCTTCTCTTTCTTGTCACAGCGTTGTCCCTGTTTATCTTGCGTAAGGGCAGCAGGACGCTGAGATAGTCTGCATCAGTTTCAACGATGACAAGTAAAACGACTGCTCGGAATAGCAGTGGCCCGTGGCAACCAATAAACCGGCCGCCATTCATCTTACTCAGTCTGACGTGCCTCGCTGAGCATTCGATCGCGAAGCGAAAAGTCGGCACCTAGCCTCTCCCGTTCTTCACGGAACAGTGTTTTATTTTATCGGGAAGTCACGCTACACACGAACCCAGCAACGAATGTTCCGATATTCTGCCATCGTAGACACTAATTCTACCCACTATCGAGGGGAAGCAAGGCGCTTAGGAAGAAATATAGTCGTACACTGTTATATTTTTAGATAGATATTTTATATAATATACCAAGCCTACTCGGCATCTGAAGCCTCAATGTTGCACTTTTATGGGGAAGTGGGGACGGCGTGTGTCAGCCTCCAATTTTAGAATGCGACACGGAAACGTAAAAAATGAAAGAAAAAATACAGTGAAATGATATATAATGTAACGATCAAAATGAGATTTGGGAATGACATTGTCTTTTTGACTGAAAAAAAGGCGGAGTAAATGCGTAACTTATCTTGTCGTACCACCCTTATTCCCCTGTAATTATGTCAATGAGAATTAGTTTCTCCCGTTAATCTCTTTTCGGTAACTGAAACATCAGTGGCCCTGAAAAATGATGTTCCTTTCTTAAGAGACAATCATTCCTGCCAAATAATGCGCTGCGTGGATACTAAATGCTGTGCGATGTCGGATAAACTCAATTGGTCGACACCTACTGCGCCTGATGATAAACGCGTAGGTAGAAAGACGTGCATAGAGCGGGCACGTACGGTAAAGAGTACTGATTTTAATTACGCTTTTCTTCTAATGTGTCTGATTATTCGTAAATGATTGGAGTAGAGGTGGTACACGTTCCACGAGGGTAGTTTTGATGAATATCAATATGTCGCAATCCCTAAATTGTTCGAATACTGATTGCCAACGGTCATGCAGCCTATTAATCATTTGTAACGATTCTCGTTGCAGTCAACCTGAGTACTGTCAATCGATCTACGACATTGCGATATCTTCTGCGTAAAGGACACAGATATAGAAGAAGGAGGTCAGTGCAAAGGACATTTCGCTGCGTGGACCTGAAATGTATGTGGCCACCTACAAGGCCCACATGAAAAGTCTGGCTGGTACAACCAGACCACATCATCACGTTTTCGCCAGTATGTCGATAGGAGATGTTGCATATTGTCCGTGTAACGACCTACTGACGACACTCATAGTCATGTTGTCGATTTCTGGACCACTCAAACCGTCGGGATGCCTGTAAGATACTGGCGTGGGGGAATAGCTCAGTACTCCGTACTCCTTGCCTGTGAGTCTTGCGTGTTCGTCACTGGAATTGACTAATGCCGTGTTCTAGCAGGAACAGTTTTCCAGAATGAAGAACCATTAATGCTTTCGGTAAAGAAACGCTGTGGAAACTAAGAAATAAGATTGATACACAATACTTAAACATTTGCATGCATTTCACTTAGTACCTGACATGCTCGAGTCCACCAAGTTTAAATTATTCACGCCAAATCAATATCCTAATCGCAAGAGCTTCTGCTTACGTGGTTTCTCTATTTGGCTGACATTGTTTCCTCGACCTAGATGGAATTTCCAAAAAGCTGACTGGGAGAAATATTCAGCGGACCTTGATAAATGCATCCGGTTTATACCGTCACTACCTAAATGCTACGTTCGTTTCAGGAAAGCTATAATTACCACAGCTAAAAAACACATTCCTAGGGGGTTTCGAAAAGAATACATCCCAGGATGGGATGCAAAATGCCATCAGCTATATGAGGATTTTACTAGTAGTGGTGACCAAGAAATAGCTGATGATCTCCTCCACAATCTAGGTTCCGCAAGAAGACAACGATGGACTGAAGCAACTGAAAGAATGAATTTCACTCAATCAAGCAGGAAGGCATGAAGTTTGTTACGTAAACTCGGAGGTACGACAAGACCAGCCCAAAAAAATCCAACCATAACACCAGGGAAAATTGCAAATAACATTGTCGAAATGTCAAGAGCTCCGAGAGACAAACCACATACCAGGATGATTAAGCGCGAACTCAGAACACTAAAAAAGAATACTCCAAATATATCAGAGCTTTCCAGACGATTCACTGAGGATGATGTCATTACTGCCCTCAAGGATATGAAACCGGGCAAAGCCCCAGGTTTTGACAACATACATCCAGAATTTCTAACCTACGCTGGAAAGAACGTAGTCAAATGGCTGGCAAATTTCTTTTCGAACATTTTGACTACAAACCATCTCCCTAGAGAATTCAAAAAGCCAAGAATAATAGCTTTGCTGAAACCAGGGAAATCAGCAGACCAACCGCTAAGCTACAGACCAATAGCACTTCTTAGCTGTACATACAAACTTCTCGAACGACTTGTCCATAATCGAATTAGCGGCATCATTATGGAGAACTTACCTATAGAACAGGCAGGCTTCAGACCTGGCCGTAGTTGCTGTGACCAAGTTCTGGCATTAACATCCTATATAGAGGCTGGCTTTCACCAGAAATTGAAAACAAGTGCTGTATTTCTAGACTTAACATCTGCATATGATACTATTTAGAGGGATGGAATAATTTACAAACTCTTAAGAGTGATTCCTTGCCAGATTTTAACATCCTTAATACATGATATGTTGAGTAACAGAACCTTCCAGGTCACCCTAAACGGAAAGACAAGCAAAACAAAACTTATTAACAACGGGCTTCCGCAAGGCTCCGTATTGGCCCCTCTTCTGTTTAACCTCTATATAGCAGATCTCCCAAACACAAAGTCAAGAAAATTTTGCTATGCGGATGACATAGCACTGGATACCAGAGACAAGTATCTCTTCAATACAGAGGAAGTCCTTAATAATGACGTCGAAATACTATACAATTATTTCAAGAAATGGAGACTCAAGCCAAACCCAAACAAAACGGAAGTATCTTCATTCCATCTTAATAACAAAATGGCAAATGAAATTATTAACATAAAACTCGGAAACACCAACCTCAAACATAATAAGTTTCCAAAGTACTTAGGTATAACATTGGATCGCACTCTTTCTTAACGAAAACATCTGGAGAACACCACTGCATAAATTGGAACACGGAATAACATCATTCAAAAATTTAGCGGTACTACTTGGGGAGCTAACGCAAAAACATTACGCACCTCATCTATCGCCTTAGTGTTCTCTGTGGCTGAGTACTGCGCTCCAGTCTGGATTAATAGCTGTCACACCAAACTTATTGACAGGCAATTAAATAACACAGTGAGGTTGATTTCTGGAACCGTTAAATAAACGCCCACGTACTGGCTACCGGTGCTATGTAATATCCTGCCCCCGGACCTGCGTAGAAAAGCGGCCCTACTGCACGAATTCAGAAAGATTGAGACAAAACCAGAACTACCAATTAAAGAAGAATTCTCACAACTGCGACACACTCGATTGAAATCAAGAAAGCCACCCATACGCACAGCTGAGCAGCTTCAAAATAATAACTATGACCACATGAAACAATGGAGACTAGATTGGAACCAAAAGACAAATGACCAACTACAGACCTGGTTTGAGAGCTATAACTGCAACATATCTGGAATGGAACTAACACGGAAAACATGGTCCGCATTAAATCGAATATGTACTGGACATGGCAGGTGTGCGGATTCACTACACAAATGGGGAAGAGTGATGTCACCAGAATGCGACTGCGGTGCCCCTAGACAGACGATCCAACACATCCATGGTGAATGCTCCTTGCGAGCATATGCAGGGAACTGGTCCGACTTCCTGGAGGCATCCCCATCGGCGCTAGAATGGATCTCAAACCTCGATATAACCTTTTAACTGACCAATATAAACATAAATTATATTCATGATTGTTATAAGATTTTAATGTCTAACACCTGATGTATTAATGATGCATGTATAGCCATACGCTAAATAAATAAATAAATAAATAAATAAATTGAGTGACAGGATTGTCTGCAATTGCTCGGAATTCTCAAAGACTTTATCACTGCAAGAACAAAATCGGGTATAGGCTCTACAAATCAAGAACTCTTGTGAAAATTCTTCAGATCTCCTCTTTGTCCGTGTTTCCGACCAGCTACTTCCTATGCGTTCTCATCAAAAATGAAGTAAACGAGGTCAGTTAAGAATGACTCCTACAATCCTTGTCCGCCTATCCTCCCTTGCCAAATAGCGCAACTCTTGTGAGCTTCTGTCTGCTGGATTCTCTGCTGCGTGGTCATTTACAGCGTCAGCAACCTCATCAGTAACTTGCCAAGCTTCCGAAAGTCACTAGGATATCCCTCGCCCTTAATGTTCTATAGCTTAGTTTACGTACCTGGCCAATTTTAAACCTGTGATTAATGTAAACCTGTGGCTTAGGATAAGACGTGAGTCATGCGTGAGAGAGGAGCAAGGAGGCGCAAAATAAGTATCCTAACTGCTTTTGTTTGCTAATTACGTAACCTAGGGCCAGGTTCCACCTGCATCGTACTGCATGGTTTTAATTAAAGTTCAGCTACTTATCGAGGTTCAATATGGGGTGTAATTATCGTATGGCAACGAAACTTGGTAGATATGCTAACGCGTTATTGTGGAACCAATTACGCTGGAAAAAAATTAGTTCCAATTTTGGTCACCGGGTGCAGATCTGGCGCTATGAACACAGGAAAGACGTATATACATGAATGTTCCCATATGTAATTACGAACGGGACGTGGGCATAAAAGATTATACAAGTGAGAAAGGCATACATTTGATTTTATTGTTAATCATATTGCATGAAAGCCGTGGTTTCCGCACAGCCGCACTCTTCCAAAGCAGGAATCGCATTCTGTACTAAGAGGTCTCGAAACTTGCAGACGTCATGGTACACCTGACAGGCCTTCTGGGTGTATTTTCCTCAAAGATGAACGGACCGAGAATAAAGGTGCTTGTGAATCCTCACAATCACATACAGAGAGAGCAATGGCTCTTCGAGCAAAATACGTGGTTTAACAGAGTCAAAAGTCGGCAGTTCCGTGTATTCACTGCGCTCTGTAGTGTAAAATGTGCCTCGTCACTCTATTGAATATGGCCGGGCTACCTGTGCGGGTACCAGTATGAAACAGACTTACAAACAGCGGACAGCTCCAGATTTCCCCTGGTGGCCAAAACTGTAACTAATTTTTTCATCGTAGATTGGTTTCACATTAACGCATTCGCATGTCTACCAAGTTTCGCTGCCATACGACAACATTACAGCCCACACTCGACTTCCGAGAGTAGCTGCACTGTAATTAAAACCACCCGGTATTAACGACCGCACTATTTATTATTCAGCGCAGTTCATTCTCTAATTACTTGATAATTTATCGTCATTTAATGAGTTTTGAACATGTGATGCCCAGCTGCGTCTTGGGCTCATGTTTTGACGATTGCGGGCGCGGCTTCGGTTTACTGTGTCCTATTAAAGGTGGCCTATAAATCTCAGAGTAAAAATGGATCGAATTTGAGGATTTTCTTGGTGTTGTTGCTACCATTGGATGACCATATATACGGCAATTTAAGCCAGTCTCCAAGGACAATTGGAAGTCTGGAGAAAGGAAGGACGATTAGTATTTAACGTTCCATAGATGCTGAGGCCGTTAGAGATAGAGTACCAAAGGAACCATCCCGGCATTTGCCCTAAGCAATTTAGGGTAATTACAGAAGACAAAAATCTGGATGAGTAGATGGATATTTACCGACGTCCATCCAAATGCGAATCTAGAATGCTATCCACTGCTTCTTCTCACTCAGCGTCTCTGGTTAAGATGCAATAAAATTCTAATGCGTTAGACGTTATAGGAGAGTAAACATGTTTAGTGCCAAGAAAAATGTTATATCGCTGAAAAGTCATTCAGCCGGCATTAAGATATGACAATCAACTTTTTTACCTCTGGAATGTTCAGCATATGGTCATATATCCATGAAAATTTCCGATGCTCATAAAGGAACGTTTGTGAACAAAATAATCTGCATGCTAAAATAATGAAAATAAGACTATTTCTTGGTTATTTTCTCATATTCCTGCAGAAGCCTGTAGATTAAAATAAAACACGAAATAACTGAAACCAAAGATTGTGAACTAAAAACAACCGAGCTATTATTATATGTCGTCACAATTCTGTTGCTAAATTTTTTGAGAGTACTGTATGTTCAAAGTGAGAACTATTTTCATAACAACACTTCCATATACTCGCCTTCACTGATGAACCCACTGCTGTCAGTATATCTGGAATAATTGCTCTACAAGCGTCATCAACTCCGTCTCTTATACATCCTGTAGCCGTTCCAACCTTCTCGTACACTACATGACTACATGATCCCAAAGAAAATGTCTTACATTCTGAGGTCAGGCGATTGTGTTGGATACCCCTGAATTTAATGTATATCTGAAGAACTATGGGCAGGACATCCATCATGTTAGAGCAATATAATTTGCTTTGTGTTTTAAACGGCAAATTTTCTAATAACAAGGGTAAAGCATTTATCAAAAAATGTGTATACTTTTAGCTGTTCAACACATCATCAACGAAATAAGGGCCAACCAGGTGATGTCCAATCATGTGACGTCACACATCTACATTCCACTGTCGTTGAACACCTGACGAAACATGGGTGTAACACTTTATGCGGATATGAAACCGTACAGTCACATAGGCTGTCATAGGAAACTTTAATTTATTGGTAGAATACTTGGGAAATACAGTCAGTCTACAACAAAGATTTCTTAGAAATCAGTCGTGCGACCCGTCATAGGCTATTGGTTGAATATGGAAGACTCGTATCAAATAGTACTAACAGGGTATATTGAAGACAGCACGAATGTTCACACCTAGGTTTGCTTGATCCGTGTGTACTTGTCATTCAGATGTTGTAGAAACTGAACTGTCAGACACTTGAAGACACATGCAAACTATCTCGAGATTGCCTACTGACAAATATTCAAAAACCGGCTTTAAATGATGTCGCTAGGAATACACTAGAACCACCTACGTATCGCTTCCGTAGGAATCGTGAGGACGAGATTAATTACAACGCGCACAATGGCATTCAGCAGTTATTCTTCCCGCGCTCCATATGTGAATGGGACAGACAGAAGCCCACTGTTAAGGTATAATTAGACTGTGACCTCTCCTTTTTGTCCCTCTCTTCCTTTTCTTCTCTCTCTTCTGCTCTTCCTTCTACCTTCGTCGTACCGCGCTTTGTTTGTAACAAAGTTTGACTGTGGTTCCCTAGAATATTTTCCAAACCAACTCCGGGTTGTGAATTATCAGTTCTATGTCATTTCATAAAAATTACAGAGGATCCGCACTCGATTACGACTTGTCCGAGCACTCGAGCAACTCAGAAGGTATCATCCTTCTCGCCGGCCGCGGTGGTCTAGTGGTTCTAGGCGCTCAGTCCGGAGCCGCGCGACTGCTGCGGTCGCAGGTTCGAATCCTGCCTCGGGCATGGATGTGTGTGATGTCCTTAGGTTAGTTAGGTTTAAGCAGTTCTAAGTTCTAGGGGACTGATGACCATAGATGTTAAGTCCCATAGTGCTCAGAGCCATTTGCACCATTTTTTTTTCATCCTTCTCAAAGAGGAATAATATCCCGCATAATGCAGAACTGCGATCTGCTATGTCAAAACACATTTATATTCATCTCATAAAGACTCATTACCTATTGATCCTATAACAAATTGTACTTAATTAAATTCATTATTCCATAAATAACTAATAAAATTTAGAAATGATTTACATGTATACTGTGTCAATCACTCAGCAAAGATTTTACAACTAAAAAGTCTCGACTTGAGATGACGTCATGGGTTACTACCTGTTTTGTCTCTCCTACTCTCAAGTGACACAAGATATATTTCTTAAAGATTTCGAGGGCTACACGGACGATTACCCGTGTAATGCTACAAGACGTACCCTCTGCCATGCACTTCGCAATCGTTTACAGAATTAGGATTTTTGCCTTTCCTCCATAGAATAGTTAAAAAGGGTATATTTTCCCTGGTTTTTTACTTTCCCATATTTCTTTTGTTTCTGGCTTAATCAGCTTTAAAATCGTTTAATTTACTCCTGTGATTATATAGTGCGTTCTTCACGGGAATGTGAGTAGGAGCCCTGAATAGGGCAGGAGGGATACTCCATGAATCTGCTGTTGTTCGCAAACAGCCGGAGGCAGTGTTGGCTGCTGTTAGCAGGATACAATCTTGTTCCTGGATTTGACACCTGTGACATCTCCGCTGCCACTGGCGACATCTGTGACCTCTGACGCTGTTGCGATTGACCTGAGGCGTGGGCGGCGGACACCGCACACGTCACAAGTCTGCATACATGCGAGCCCTGGTCGCATTGCCCTAATAGCACCTTTTAATTACAAAAACGGGGCTGAGGAGACACAAGTGGCTCCATCTGGACTGTGCGAATCCTCATCGAAAGTATGGTGGGGAAGGTAGGTAAGGAAATCTTGGTTTAACGTTCTGTTGATGGTCGGTCCTTCATAGGCACCTCACATACACACTGGGCCGAGATTAATATTTTGTTTTCAAACGAACCATTTGTGACGTAGGACAACTATGAAAAGTGGTAAGATTGGCCCGATAGAAGTTGGACCTCCACTCTTATCGAATGCGGGCCCCGTATTCTAATCAGCGCGTCACCTCCGTTGGTCAAATGCACGGACAGTTGTAGAAGGAAGACCTGCTGATTATTTTAGTTGCTTAGCAGAGTCCCTCAACAACAGCATCCAGGTTGAGCAGGCAATACAACATACACTTAGTATGTTAGTTGAAGGTTCTCATCTTAAGATGACCAAGTACGTAAATGCAAAGATGACGCAGACGCATGGTCAAGCACATTGCGCAGCAAACATCAGTTATGAGGCAATGTTCGCGGAGGCACTGTGACAAGCAATGTGAAAAAGTCAATTGCAAATTGCTGGAAAAGTCTGTTCGGATATACGAATGCCAGCCTTGCTGCAGAAGCATTCAATCGAAAACCTGTCACGGTAATTTTGACAAAATACAGGGCAATCTACTCCCTACCAGGAGTATCAATGTGGTGTGGCATGTCTTCTAGAGGATTAATCGGGCCGTACTTCTGTGAAAACTCTGTCACAGGTGACTCTTACTTAGAAATGTTGCGTGTGATAACTCTTGGTCTTAATGACTCCTTTGAAAATGAAAATTATTACTTTCAACAGAATGGGGCGCCACCTCACTATCACACTGATGTGAGGAGATTTCTGCCGGCCGGTGTGGCCGTGCGGTCTAGGCGCTTCAGTCTGGAACCGCGTGACCGCTCCGGTCGCAGGTTCGAATCCTGCCTCGGGCATGGATGTGTGTGATGTCCTTAGGTTAGTTAGGTTTAAGTAGTTCTAAGTTCTAGGGGACTGATGACCACAGATGTTAAGTCCCATAGTGCTTTGAGCCATTTGAACCATTTTTTGAGGAGATTTCTCAATCATACATTCCCTGCCAGACGAGTAGGACGAAGACAGAGTGTGGAGTCTACACATCGATCTCCTGATTTAACTCCTCCAGACTTCTAGCCGGCCGGAGTGGCCGCGTGGTTCTAGGCGCTACAGTCCGGAACCGCGCGACCGCTACGGTCGAAGGTTCGAATCCTGCCTCGGGCATGGATGTGTGTGATGTCCTTAGGTTAGTTAGGTTTAAGTAGTTCTAAGTTCTAGGGGACTGATGACCTCAGAAGTTAAGTCCAATAGTGATCAGAGCCATTTGATCCAGACTTCTATCTGCGGAGTACTCTCAAGACCACAGTTTACATAGCATTAACATTAACACTGGATGATCTTAAAGAGCAAATTGAGCAAGCCTGTGATCCTATTAGAAACAATACAGTTGGCATGTCGGTTTGTTGCTAAGTCGTTCTCGACGGTGTACTGAGGCAGAAGGAGGCCATTTTGAACATTTACCACTTTTAGTTGGACCTTCAGATACACCACAAACATTGTACTATATTTCTGTCGCGTTTAATTAAAGACATAATCAGTTTCAAAGAGTGTATACATTATTTTGGACATCCTGTAGATGTTGATAGATGCGCACTAGATGTTTCAGACCGCGAGAAATCGAAGTAGCACGGTTAGTCTTATATCTTCTCTGATGTTTGTATCCTGCTTATTAATCAATTGTATTACAACTGGTAAGAGGTTTAAATATGTTTCTCCATTCATCCCAGAATAATTATACCAATCATGTGGATATATCTCGTTTCTTCTACATTTCCTTTCATTTTCTCTTTACTTTTTAATAAATTATTATTATTTGCTTTACAACAGCAGTATCGGCTAAAACGAGCAAATCGTCGTCTAACGAGCTCCACAATTTCGAAATGAAAACTGATGTTTGTGTAAGTATGATTGCCTGTGTGAAGGCGAAGATAATTTACACATACTTACACAAAATGCTAGCACCAGGATTCTTATCGAGCTTTCAGTTATGTGCTGACCTCTTTTAGAAATGTAGGACATCATACCAGCAACTATAAGACGCGGAGGATGCAACTGGCTGAAAATCGTTGCTTAAGTCGGCTAGTGAGACCTGTCATTCCGATTCAGAATTCTTTCATCATTACTTCGGTAACTGGCTGATGTGGCGAGGTTAATACAGGATGAACAGATATAGTTTAGCTTAGAAAGAACGTATTAGCGTTAGACATTACCAGTGCACCTCACAACAAGCGTAAAGACTCTAAGATTTCAAATTTAGAAAACCTTTCTGTTAGTCGGATTTCCACTTACATAACATGTTTCTAGAGACAAGACCAGATCACACACTTTAATTTGGGAAAATATGAACGCTCTTTCAGAACAGAGAGGATATGTATAAATCAGTAAGTAGTTAACTAGTTAACTACAGGTGTGTTTAGTCAAGGCTCCAGGCTTACTGTCAGTTATTAACAGCAGCAATACCAGCGAAATGTCTGCAAAGCTGGTTGGCCAACTTAAATGAAATATAAATAACACGGAAATCCTTAACTACAGATGTTATACATATCGGAAATGTGGATTCAGTTACGACTAGTGAGATAAATACGTATTCAGAAAACGGACGGCTGTGAGTTAAAACTGTGGTGAATGTTGGCAAAAAGATGTAGACGATAGTTTCTATCAAGTATCAGTGGTTGCGCGATTTCGAGAAGCTTGGAAACTCTTCGGCATAAATTCAATTAACATGCTGTGTTCATGAAAGGATATTTTACTTTACTGGAAATATATTGCAAGACACATGCGTTCTGGTGTAAATGCGAAATAATGATGTACTGTTGTACTCAGTCACATTTACAAGAGTTATCTCGAGTATTTCCTAGATTCTTCAGTTATGACTGGAGTATGTTATGACTGGCAAAAAATAGGACCAAACTTTCCGACAGAATGAGCATAGAGGAAGATACTAAAATATTTTATAGCACCAATATATGATGGTGTTATTGCTGAGTGCTATAAAAACTGATTAGCCGGCCGCTGTGGCCGAGCGTTTCTAGGCGCTTCAGTCCGGAACCGCGCTGCTGCTACGCTCGCAGGTTCGAATCCTGCCTCGGGCATGGATGTGTGTGATGTCCTTAGGTTCGTTAGGTATAAGTAGTTTTAAGTCTAGGGGACTGATGACTGCAGATGTTAAGTCCCATAGTGCTTAGAGCCATTTGAACAATTTCAGTTATAAAAACTGATTATTCAATAATTGTCAGCCAACAGATAATATTCAGAACTGTTTGGGAACATGTAAAGGATGTACGACAGTCGATAAAACTCGAGAATTAGGATAATGTCACCAACGGGGAAATAAAAGCTTTGCTAACAGAAAGTGAGTGAAATCAAAAGAATATTTGTGTGAGGATTGGGTTGTTTTGGGGAAGGAGACCAGACAGCGAGGACATTGGTCTCATCGGATTAGGGAAGGACGGGGAAGGAAGTCGGCAGTGCCCTTTCAAAGGAACCATCCCGGCATTTGCCTGAAGCGATTTAGGGAAATCACGGAAAACCTAAATCAGGATGGCCGGACGCGGGATTGAACCGTCGTCCTCCCGAATGCGAGTCCAGTGTCTAACCACTGCGCCACCTCGCTCGGTGTTTGTGTGAGGAACTTTAAGTGAATCTGAAATTAGTGCATTATTATCTGCCGATTGATCAAAAAGTCCTAAGCAGTTCTGATCCTATATAGTCAGAAGACGAATCAAAATCACCTATTTAGTCTGTCACTGATGATTCAGGCAGAGACACAGATTCCAGTGCTACATCCTCCTTCATTATAAAAGGTCGTACTAACATTTCTCCTTTGGTTCCTCTTCTGGACATGAAAATGACAGATGTTGAGATCAGTAGCTGTGCAATTCACAAACAACCAACAACGCTTAGCAGCGTGAACGCAATTGGATATGGCGAGATATGTTAGATTTCAAACCGAATATGTATAAAAAGGGTCCAATGAACCATATATTTTGAATAACGAAGTGCCTCGTGTGGTTCGATAAAGGTAACAGGAGTACGAGCTTTTAATAGAACAAAATAGTACAGATAAAGACCAAATATCACTCGCTTCAACACGCTGCATAATTACGGAATGCACTGATTAGCGAGAACATTACTACTATTGGGACTTCCGACCTGCTATCGATATAAACCGGTCCAAGCGATAGCAGTGTCATTTAGCTATTTCTGACTGCTAGTCAGATGCACACATGGTGCATGTTGTATCAATGACAGTGCTGTCCGCGTGTAGCATGGCTAAGGCTCGCGTTCTGCCGAGGGCAGATTGTGATGGCCCAGAGATCGGCATGAGCATTTCGGAAACTGCGCGACTTGTCAGGTGTTCGAGGAGTGCTGTGGTGAGTGTCTTCAACACATGGTGAAACCACGTCCAGACGTCGTGGGATTTGGCGACCACCCTCATTACAGATATCGGACATCTTAGGCTGGGCAGACCGGCAAAACAGGACAGGCTGCAACCTTTGGCTGACTAACATCAGACTTTAATGCTGGGCAGAGTACAATTGTGAAAACACAGTACACCGGACGCTCCTAACGGCGGGCCTCCGTTGCCGACGACGCATGCATGTGCCAGTGTTAACACTACGGCATGGGCAACTGACTGAAATGGACACGTGACCGTCAGCACTGGACGTTGGTGCAGTGGCAGAGCGTTGCATGGTCTGGCGAAACCCGATACCTTCATCATGCCGATGGCATGTTCTGGGGAATATTCGTTTGGGCATCCATGGGTCCAGTGGAGATCGCGCAGGGCACCATGACGCCCAAGCGGTATAGAATACTGGTTGCAGCTCACGTACACCTCTTCATGACGATCTTGTTTCCTGACGGTAGTGCCATTTTTCAGAAAGATAAAGCGCTATGTCACAAGGCCAGGAGTCTGATGGAGTGATTCGAGGTACACAGTGTCGAGATCCAGTTGATGCGCTGGCCCCTCAGTTCGCCAGATTTGAACAACATATGGGATGTGATTGGCGTCAGATCTCATCGGCCCCCTCCATGCAATTTACAGAAATTAGGTGACTTGTTTCTGCAGATGTGGTGCAATCTCCATCCAGCGACCT
The DNA here is from genome assembly GCF_023864275.1 of Schistocerca cancellata. Lineage (NCBI taxonomy): Eukaryota > Metazoa > Arthropoda > Insecta > Orthoptera > Acrididae > Schistocerca > Schistocerca cancellata. Next base: position 306,913,691 of record NC_064626.1, read on the forward strand.
ACCATGGCCTCATTGCTTCCATGCCACGATGTGTCTTCACTGTTGTCCATGCGAATCGTGGATGTACTGTCTATTAGGTAGGTGGTCATAATGTTCTGCCTGGTCAGTGTACGTTTTAAGCTTGTGTTTATAACTTTAGGGGGCTCAATACGTAAAAATCCTAGCCCCATCTTTCACGAGACTCATCATGTTGCAGATTGCAGGTTCTGAGTCGATTCTGTTTTACTAACCCGCTGAGAAGCCTTCAGCGATGCTTTGCACTACCTGCCAGACATCATAAAATGTGCTAGGGAATATCTAACCAGATAAACGAGCTGCAAGAAGAACTCCACCAGGAGAAATCGTTAAAAATTAAATGAGCTAAATGTTTGCCTCTCAGAGTCTTCATAGGGCCGATACTAGTCACGTTATATGTAGATGAACAGGCAGGTAAAAATTGATGTCCCTAATAGTACTCATAGGGAATGCAACAGTGTGACAAAAACATTGCAAAATAAAAAAAATGAAAACAATCAACGTTTGACGCAAAGCGTGACATCAGACCCGATAATTTAAAAGTTGTAAAGAGACAAAAGTCCAGTAGTATTTGATTAAATCATTGTCCAGCATACACCGGTATCAGCATCATCCGTTAGAAGCAGTTTATCATAGATCAGATATATGAATTTAATTGTGAGTGTGTCAGATGCAATTCTTTGAAAGAATCCTAGGCATTCCTCCGGGAAGAGCGTTGGCTACTAATTTTTCTCCGACCTTTCATGAGTGCTACTCGTCAGTCTGGTAGTCTTACAAAGAAAGATTGATAGCTCAATGTCGGATAGACCGTCAGAGCACCTCGTGTTCCTGCTGCTAATAAGGGGAGTACACTGTCCGCTTGTTATATATTTTTACGAGCTTCCAACAGGAGCGACTGCAGTAATGGAAAGGAACTGTGATTGCTGTGTACATATGTCAGCTGAGTTGGCGACCATTCGCTCACAGCTCCAGGCTGCGTTGGCTTCCATCACACAGCTAGAGGCTGTTTCCAAGCGGCATCACTGTGAGGGTTCGGACGTGGGGATACGAGGGACGTCGAGCACATCCCACGTGTCCCCCAATTGATCACTGTACTGTGGCCGTCCCAGGTACTACCGGCACTGCGGTTGACCCGTCACCCATGGTCGAGTGGGAGAACATTCCAAAGTCTGGCAGGCCGATCATAGGGCCACCCCGTTCGTGTGACGAACAGGTTTCGGGCATTATCTGTGGCTGACGATGTATCTAAGATGGATGCAGTCATACATCCTGTTCCAGAGGAAGCTTTCCGCCCCGCAAAGTCTAGGCATTCACGGAGGGTGGGTTTGCTGGTAGTTGGGAGCTCCAATGTTAGGCGTGTAATGTAGCCTTAGGAACATGGTTCCAAGGAGGGGAAGGAAGCCAGTGAGCACTCCGTGTACATACCAGGGGAAGTCATTCCGGATGTGGAAAGGGTGCTTTTGTATGCCATGAAGAGTACAGGGTTCAGCCAACTGCAGGTGGTGGCTTGTGTCGGTACCAATGACGTGTGTCGCTTTGGATCAGAGGAGTTTCTCTCTGGTTTCGGACGGCTACCGGAAATGGTAAAAACTGCCAGTCTTGCTTGCGAGATTAAGGTGGAGCTCACCATCTCAGCATTGTCGATAGAACAGACTGTGGTCCTTTGGTGCAGAGCCGAGTGGAGGGTCTGAATCAGAGGCTGAGGCGGTTCTGTGACGGTGTAGGCTACAGATTCCTTGACTTCGGGTGGTGGGGTTCTGGGTTCCGCTTAATAGGTCAGGAGTCCACTACACACACGAACCAGCTACACGGGTAGCGGGGACTGCGTGGAAGGGACTGGGCGGTTTTTTAGGTTAGAGGGTCTCAGGGAACCACAGAAAGGGCGTCCGTAAAACACAGTAGTTGTAGAAACGATTCGTACTGTAGTTGTAAATAGTTGTAACTGTGTTGAGAAAGAGCCATAGCTCCAAGCCCTAATAGACAGCACTGAAGCTCAAATAGTTATAGGTACAGAAAACTGGCTAAAGCCGGAAAGAAGTTCAGGCGTAAGTTTTTTTAAACGATCTAACGGTGTTCAGAAAGGATAGATTAAATACAGCTGATGGTGGAGTATTTATTGCTGTCAGAAGTACTTTGCCTTTTAATGAAACTGAAGTAGATAGTTCCTGCGAAATAACATGGGTAGAGGTTATACTTGACAATCGGACTAAAATATTACTTGGGTCGTTTTACCGACCCCCCGACTCAGAAGATATAGTTGCTGAACAGTTCAAACAAAGCTTGAGTTTCATTTCAAATAGGTACCCCACTCATACAATTATAGTCGGTGCTGACTTCAATCTACCCTCGATATGCTGGAAAAATTATACGTTTAAAGCCGGCGGCAGGCATAAAACGTCAACCGAAATTGTACTGAATGCTTTCTCAGAAAGGTATTTTGAAAAATTAGTTCATGAGCCCACTCGAAGCGTAAATGGTTGCGAAGGCATACTTGACCTCTTAACAGCAAATAATCCTGGACAAATGGTTTTAAAAAAGCTGATAAAATTCTCTTAACGCGTTTTTAAGAGACAGTCTTCACTGCTTCCAATCTGATCATGTAAGCGTAGAAAAGTTATGGAATGATTTCAAAGACGTAGTATCGACAGCAATTGAGAGATATATGCCACATAAATTAATAAGTTATGGTACTGATCCCCATGGTACACAAAACGGTTCAGATCGCTGTTGCAGAAGCAGTGAAAAAAGAATGCCAACTTTAAATGAAAGCAAAATCCCCAAGACTGGCAAAGCTTTGCAGAAGTTAAAAAAAAAAAAAAAGCACGTGTACTTCAATGTGAGATGGTTTTAATAATTTCAACAACGAAACTCTGTATCGAAATCTAGCAGAAAACACAGAGAGATTCTGATCATACATAAAGCAATACGCAATCAATACCTTCACTGCGCGATAACAACGGTGAAGTCACGGATGACAGTGCCACTAAAGCAGAGTCAGTAAACACGGTTTTCCGAAACTCCTTCACCAAAGAAGACGAAGTAAATATTCCTGAATTCCAGTCAAAAACAACTGCCGAGATGAGAAACATAGAAGTAGTTATAACCGTTGTAGCAAAGCTGGTTAAATCACTTAATAAAGGCAAGGTCACCGGTCCAGACTGTGTGCCAGTTAGGTTCCTCTCAGAGTATGCTGATACACTCCTGGAAATTGAAATAAGAACACCGTGAATTCATTGTCCCAGGAAGGGGAAACTTTAATGACACATTCCTGGGGACAGATACATCACATGATCACACTGACAGAACCACAGGCACATAGACACAGGCAACAGAGCATGCACAATGTCGGCACTAGTACAGTGTATATCCACCTTTCGCAGCAATGCAGGCTGCTATTCTCCCATGGAGACGATCGTAGAGATGCTGGATGTAGTCCTGTGGAACGGCTTGCCATGCCATTTCCACCTGGCGCCTCAGTTGGACCAGCGTTCGTGCTGGACGTGCAGACCGCGTGAGACGACGCTTCATCCAGTCCCAAACATGCTCAATGGGGGAAAGATCCGGAGATCTTGCTGGCCAGGGTAGTTGACTTACACCTTCTAGAGCACGTTGGGTGGCACGGGATACATGCGGACGTGCATTGTCCTGTTGGAACAGCAAGTTCCCTTGCCGGTCTAGGAATGGTAGAACGATGGGTTCGATGACGGTTTGGATGTACCGTGCACTATTCAGTGTCCCCTCGACGATCACCAGTGGTGTACGGCCAGTGTAGGAGATAGCTCCCCACACCATGATGCCGGGTGTTGGCCCTGTGTGCCTCGGTCGTATGCAGTCCTGATTGTGGCGCTCACCTGCACGGCGCCAAACACGCATACGACCATCATTGGCACCAAGGCAGAAGCGACTCTCATCGCTGAAGACGACACGTCTCCATTCGTCCCTCCATTCACGCCTGTCGCGACATCACTGGAGGCGGGCTGCACGATGTTGGGGCGTGAGCGGAAGACGGCCTAACGGTGTGCGAGACCGTAGCCCAGCTTCATGGAGACGGTTGCGAATGGTCCTCGCCGATACCCCAGGAGCAACAGTGTCCCTAATTTGCTGGGAAGTGGCAGTGCGGTCCCCTACGGCACTGCGTAGGATCCTACGGTCTTGGCGTGCATCCGTGCGTCGCTGCGGTCCGGTCCCAGGTCGACGGGCACGTGCACCTTCCGCCGACCACTGGCGACAACATCGATGTACTGTGGAGACCTCACGCCCTACGTGTTGAGCAATTCGGCGGTACGTCCACCCGGCCTCCCGCATGCCCACTATACGCCCTCGCTCAAAGTCCGTCAACTGCACATACGGTTCACGTCCACGCTGTCGCGGCATGCTACCAGTGTTAAAGACTGCAATGGAGCACCGTATGCCACGGCAAACTGGCTGACACTGACGGCGGCGGTGCACAAATGCTGCGCAGCTAGCGCCATTCGACGGCCAACACCGCGGTTCCTGGTGTGTCCGCTGTGCCGTGCGTGTGATCATTGCTTGTACAGCCCTCTCGCAGTGTCCGGAGCAAGTATGGTGGGTCTCTCACACCGGTGTCAATGTGTTCTTTTTTCCATATCCAGGAGTGTACAATAGCTCCACATTTAGCAATTATATACAATCGCTCGCTCACAAAAGGATTCGTACCTAAAGACTGGAAAATTGGTCAAGTGGCACAATACCCAAAAAGGGAAGTATGAGTAATCCGCTGAATTATAGGCCCACATTACTAACGTCGATTTTCAGTAGGGTTTCGGAACGTATACTGTATTCGAAAATTATGAAGTTCTTCGAAGAAAATGATTTATTTGCACATAGTCAGCACGGATTCAGAAAATATCTTTCTCGCGAAACACAGTTAGCTCTTTACACTCATGAAGTAATGAGCGCTATCGACAGAGGATGGCCGGCCGCGGTGGTCTTGCGGTTCTGGCGCTGCAGTCCGGAACCGCGGGACTGCTACGGTCGCAGGTTCCAATCCTGCCTCGGGCATGGGTGTGTGTGATGTCCTTAGGTTAGTTAGGTTTAAGTAGTTCTAAGTTCTAGGGGACTTATGACCTAAGATGTTGAGTCCCATAGTGCTCAGAGCCATTTGAACCATTTTTTTTGACAGAGGATGTCAAATTGATTCCATATTTTTAGATTTCCCGAAGTCTTTCGACACCGTTCCTCACAAGTGTCTTCTAACTGCGTGCCTGCGGAATACCGCCTCAGTTGTGCGACTGGATTCGTGATTTTCTGTCAGAACGGTCACAGTTCTGAGTAATAGACAGAATGTCATCTAGTAAAGCAGAAGTAATATCCGGCATTTCCCAAGGAAGTGTTCTAGGCCCTCTATTGTTCCTAATCTACCGGTATATTAACGACATAGGAGACAATCTTAGTAACCGTCTTAGGTTGTTTGCAGATGATGCTGTGATTTACCGTCTTGTAAAGTCATCAGATGACCAAAACGAATTGAAAAATGATTTAGATAAGGTACCTGAATGGTGCGAAAAGTGGCAATAGATCCTGAATAAAGAAAAGCGTAAAGTTATTCACATGAGTACTAAAAGAAATCCACTAAATTTTGATTACGCGATAAGTCACACAAATGTGAAGGCTGTAAATTCAACTAAATACTTAGGGGTTATAATTACAAATAATCTAAATTGGAACGATCACTTAGATAATGTTGTGGGTAAAGCAAACCAAAGACTGCGATTCATTGGTAGAACACTTAGAAGGTGCAAGAGGTCTACTAAAGAGACTGCTTACATCTCGCTTGTGTGCCCTATTCTGGAGTATTGCTGTGCGGTGTGGGATCCGCATCAGGTGGGACTGACAGATGACATCGAAAAAGTAGAAAGAAGGGCAGATCGTTTTGTATTAACGCGAAATAAGGGAGATAGTGTCACAGGCATGATACGTGAATTAGGGTGGCAATCACTAAAATAAAAGTGTTTTTGGTTGCGACGAGATTTTCTCATGAAATTTTAATCACCAGTTTTGTCCTCCGATTGCGAAAACGTTCTGTTGGCACCCACTTACATAGGGAGAAATGATCATCACGATAAAGTAAGAGAAATCAGGGCTCGCACAGAGAAATTTAAGTGCTCTTTTTTCCCGCACGCCGTTCGAGAGTGGAACGGTAGAGAGACAGATTGGTTCAAATGGCTCTGAGCACTATGGGACTCAACATCTATGGTCATCAGTCCCCTAGAACTTAGAACTACTTAAACCTAACTAACCTAAGGACAGCACACAACACCCAGCCATCACGAGGCAGAGAAAATCCCTGACCCCGCCGGGAATCGAACCCGGGAACCCGGGCGTGGGAAGCGAGAACGCTACCGCACGACCACGAGATGCGGGCAGGTAGAGAGACAGCTTGAAGGTGGTTCATTGAACCCTCTGCCAGGCACTTTATTGTGAATAGCATAGTAATCACGTAGATATAGATGTAAATGGAAGTGATAGCGGAGATGCAACAGTAATATGCATGCTTGATCATAAGTTTATTTATTCGTCACACATTTATTTAGTCAGCACTAGAATGTGACGAAACTGGTCAAGAAGCTCGGATATGAGTACTATAGTAAAGTCATCTTCTTGTTCTGAAAGGCTACTTTTCGAAACGAGTAAAGAAAGAAACATATTTACTTCCTCTCATCTTTAATTCGCTTAATGGTTATGGCGATGTAATTAGAAAAATTATGACTTATACAGGGATCTACCGGCAACCTTTGTTTTCATGTATCGTCTGCATAGGATTGCGACTGGCGTGGTACACTAAGTACCTTCCGCGGCCCATTTCAGTTTGCGCTGACGCAGCAGTATTTTCTGCTTTTGGGTGGATGACCGCCGCACAATGCTGTCACGGTTTCGCAGCGTTTGGTGCCGCCCCGACGGGCTGCCGCACCGCTGCACTAAGCACATGTTCTTGATACGCCCCCAAGAGCGACGTCTTTCTCAAACGATTCTGAGGAAACTGTCCGGTTAAGAAATTTGATAATTTCACATGTTAGGATCTGGCATCGCTTCTTGACGATCCTGTAGCAACCTTTTCGTTATCGGCCAGCGTTTTTATGATGTTTGGAATTTAAGTTACCCATTCGTCGAGCCTGTATTGAAAAATAGAGTCGATAGGTATTTAACACATAGTCACTTTAGACTATACGGTGTTGCGTAAGAAATGTAGCTACCGTATCGAAGGTATTTTTAAAACAGGAGGAAGTAACACATCTGTTTCCAGTCTAGACTAAATTCATCATAAATAATGAAAGCAAGTCGTGCTGAGCTGCGATAGTGCTACAGACAAATATTTTGTGTGGTATACTTGTCTATGCGACAGGTATTCCATCTTTTTTTTGTACACAGTGTGAAAGCCTTGTTTACAAAACAATATTTAGTAACTGTTATTGGTAACAGTACGTTAATAGAAATTTAAAGAATGACTTCAGTATTGCTCAATACATGAAATGTCTAATCCGAACGGAAAAAAAATAATATGAAAATATAGGAGCATGCAGAATCCTTTCTTGCTTTATGTCATTTACGAAGATTGAGTTCAGCTTGCTACTAAGTGATGGAACAGATATTTAAGATGACGTAATGTAGTGGCTGGCGAATTTCTAGAGGCTATTGATTCACACTAATTCGCATTCTGCTTAGAATATTTCTAACAAGATTCCAAGACGAAGTAATTCTGAAGCAAATATACGAGTAAAACCGTCTCTCGTCCTGGTAAGGTATCCCCCTCGCTGATGCAGCGGCACACCTGAGATTACTGTGCAACGTGGCTGATCGGGAATTACCAGGATCAGTAAAATGACGTGGAATGGATTAGGCCAATTTAAATAAAAGAATTAAAATAATCAAATCGTCTTCGGTCCCGTATTCGAATCCCGCCGCTGCTCAAAATAATCAAAATTGGCGGCCGAAGACTTCCGGCATAAGAAATCACCCCTCATTCTGCCAACGGCCTTGACAAAGAGGGCAGAGGAGCGGGCAGGGGTTCAGGGCACTATCTTGCCCTAGGGTTGGGAAACTGCCTCTAAAGGCGGAAGAATCAGCAATGATCAACGGCGTGAGGATGCAGAAGGCAATGGAAACCTTTGCATCAAAGACACGTAACGTGTCTCCACAGGACATGTGGCCTGTAATTGAAGAAGTGTCACGATGATCTCTCCATTGATAAAAGATTCCGGAATATTCCCCCATTCGGATCTCCTGCGGGGGACTGCCAAGGGAGGTTACTATGAGAAAAAGACTGAATAATCAACGGAAGGATAACGTTCTACTAGTCGGGGCGTGGAATGTCAGAAGCTTGAACGTGCTGGGGAAACTAGAAAATCTCGAAACGGAAGTGCAAAGGCTCAATCTAGATATAGCAGGGGTCAGTGAAGTGAAGTGGACAGAAGACAAGGATTTCTGGTCAGATGAGTATAGGGTAATATCAACAGCAGCAGAAAATGGTATAACAGGAGTAGGCTCTGGCCCTGAGCACTATGGGACTTAACTTCTAAGGTCATCAGTCCCTTAGAACTTAGAACTACTTAAAAGTAACTAACCTAAGGACATCACATACATCCATGCCCGAGGCAGGATTCGAACCTGCGACCGTAGCGGTCACGCGGTTCCAGACTGTAGCGCCTTTAACCGCTTGGCCACCCCGGCCGGCATAACAGGAGTAGGATTCGATATTAATAGAAAGGTAGGGAAGTGAGTGTTTTACTGCGAACAGTTCAGTGATAGGGTTGTTCTTATCAGAAACGACAGCAAACCAACACCGACAACGATAGTTCAGGTATACATGCCGACGTCGCAATCTGAAGATGAAGAGACATAGAAAATGTATGAAGATATTGAAAGAGTAATACAGTATGTAAAGGGATATGAAAGTCTAATAGTCATGGAAGACTGGAATGCACTTGTAAGTGAAGGAGAAGAAGAAAAAAAAAAAGGTTACAGGAGAATATGGGCTTGGGACAAGGACTGAGAGAGGAGAAAGGCAAATTGAGTTCTGTAACAAGTTTCAGCTAGTAATAGCAAATACTCCGTTCAACAATCACAATAGGAAGAGATGTACTTGGAAAAGGCCGCGTGGTACGGGAAGATTTCAGTTATATTACATCATGGTCAGACAGAGATACCGAAATCAATACTGGATTGTAAGGCGTACCCAGAAGCAGTTATAGACTCAGATCACAATACAGTAGTAGTGAAGAGTAGGCTGAAGTTTAAGACATTAGTCAGGAAGAATCAATACGCAAAGAAGTAGGATACGGAAGAACTTAGGAATGACGAGATGCCGTTGCAGTTCTCTAAGGCTATAGATACAGCAATAAGGAATAACTCAGTAGACAATACAGTTGAAGAGAAATCGACATCTTTAAAAATGGTCATCACAGAAGTTGGGAAGGAAAAGGTAGGTACAAAGAAGGTAACTGCGAAGAAACCTTGGGCAACAGAAGTAATACTTCAATTGATCGATGAAAGGAGGAAGTACAAAAATGTTCCGGGAATCTCAGGAATAGAGAAATACAAGTCGCTGAGGAATGAAATAAATAGGAAGTGCAGGGAAGCTAAAACGAAATGGCTGCTGGAAAAATGTGAAGACATAGAAAGAGAAATAATTGTCGGAAGGATAGACTCAGCATACAGGAAAGTCAAAACAACCTTCGGTGACACTAAAAGCAAGGGTGATAACATTAAGAGTGCAACGGGAATTCCACTGTTAAATGCAGAGGAGAGAGCGGATAGGTGGAAAGAATAAATTTAAAACCTCTGTTAGAGGGAAGATTTGTCTGATGTGACAGAAAAAGAAACAGGAGTCGATTTAGAAGAGATAGAAGATCAAATAAGGCAGAAGGGGTAGATAACATTCCATCAGAATTCTAAAATCATTAGGGGAAGTGGCAACAAACGACAGTTCACTTTGGTGTGTAGGATGTATGAGTCTGGCTACATACCATCTGACTTTTGGAAAAGCACACTCCGTCTTCAGGCCACAAGTGGCCCATCGGGACCATCCGATCGCCGTGTCATCTTCAACTGAGGGTTTCGGATAGGAGGGGCGTGTGGGTAGCACACCGCTCTCCCGGTCGCTATGATGGTTTTCTTTGACGGGAGCCGCCACTAATCGGTCGTGTAGCTCCTCAATTGGCATCACGAGACTGAGTGCACCCCGAAAAATGGCAACAGCACGTGGCGGCCCAGGTGGTCATTCATCCAAGTGCCGGCCACACCCGACAGCGCTTAACTTCGGTGATCTGACGGGAACCGGTGTATCCACTTCGGCAAGGACGTTGCCTTCTCAGAAAAGCATCATTTACACAATTCCGAAGACGACAAGAGTTGACAAGTGCGAGAATTACCGCACAATCAGCTCAGCAACTCATGCATCCAAGTTGCTTACAAGAATAATATGCAGAAAAATGGAAAAGAAAATTGGGGATGTGCTAGAGGACGATCAGTGTGACTTTAGGAAAGGTAAAGGCACAAGAGAGGCAGTTCTGACAATGGTTCAAATGGCTCTAAGCACTATGGGACGTAACAGCTGAGGTCCTCAGTCCCCTAAACTTAGAACTACCTAAACCTAACTAACCTAAGGACATCACACACAACCATGCCCGAGGCAGGATTCGAACCTGCGACCGTAGCAGCAGCGCGGCTCCGGACTTGAGCGCCTAGAACCGCACGACCACCGCGGCCGGCAACAGTTCTGACGTTGCGGTTGATAATGAAAGCAAGACTAAAGAAAAATCAAGATACGTTCATAGGATTTGTCAACCTGGCAAAAGCGTTCGACAATGTAAAATGGTGCAAGATGTTCGAAATTCTGAAAAAAAGTATGGGTAAGCTGTAGGGAGAGACGAGTATGTACAACAATCAAGCGGGAATAATAAGAGTGAACGACCAAGAACAAAGTGGTCGGATTAAAAAGGGTGTAAGAGAAGGATTATAGCCTTTCGCCCTCACTGTTCAAGTGAAGAAGAATTACATGATCTGCTGAAAAGAATGAACAGTCTAATGAGTACAGAATATGGATTGAGAGTAAATCGAAGAAAGACGAAGGTAACGAGAAGTAGTAGAAATGAGAACAGCGAGAAACTTAACATCGGGATTGATGGTCACGAAGTAGATGAAATTAAGGAATTCTACTACCTAGGCAGTAAAATAACCAATGACGGATGGAGCAAGGAGGACATCAAAAGCAGTCTAGCAATGGCAAAAAGGACATTCCTGGCCAAGAGAAGTCTACTAATACCAAATATCGGCCTTAATTTGAGGAAGAAATTCTGAGAATGTATGTCTGGAGTACAGCATTGTATTGTAGTGAAACATGGACTGCGAGAAAAGTGGAACAGAAGACAATCGAAGCATTTGTGATGTGGTGCTACAGAGGAATGTTGAAAATTAGGTGGACCTGTATCGTAAGGAATGAGGAGGTCCTGCGCAAAATCGGAGAGAAAAGGAATATGTGGAAAACAGTGATAAGGAGAAGGGACAGGATGATAGGACATCTGTATAGACATGAGAAAATGACTTCCATGGTACTAGAGGGAGCTGTAGAGGGCAAAAATACTGAATTACAATAATACCATTTTAATGGAATTAAACAAGATGCAAGAAGATAAGACTTTAACAGTATTGCTCTTAAAAAAATTTAATTAAACAAATTCAAATAAAGCAGCAAAATAATTAAAATTGAGCTCTAGATAAATTTCTGCAAGCGAGATCAAAACCAAGACACTGGACAGACCCCCAATATTAACTAGTTAACAAGACATAACAATTCGCCTTCCCGGCTTACCCAAAGGGTTTACATTAAATTGTTTACAATAAAAGATACAACAAAGTTACAATATGTATTAAACACAGCAGTAACATTAAAGATGAAATTCCCTGTGCGAAACCAAGTAATCAGATAAACGTCTCTTGGCCGACAGCAATATTTCATTTACAGTGCTAGTCAGATAACACAAGGTTCCGTATTCAACTTGAGCACAGACAGACAGGACAGGCGACGGATATAACTAGCAAACCGTGCTAGGAAATGCTAGGCCGCAAGCAAGCCACGCGGCTAGAAGCCGCCTACACGGACGCTCTCTCGGCCACTTAGTTGGTGCTGTCAACAAACACCGAACATAAATGTCTCAGTGAATTACACTACAACTGAAAGTTATTGTTTAACCACGATTGCACTTGCAGTATCCTTCCAATAACATCATACGCCCTACGAAATAAGCCTCGCTAGAAATGTAAGGTGAAAAAGAGAAATACTCAAAGGGTGCTGTAAATTCTTCCAGGAAGGAATATAAATGACAACTCGCTAACGTCTAGCCATTAGCTGGAGATCATAACATAACTTAAGGGCTGCGTAATAATACTACCAGAGAGCAGACCAGCTTCTAAAACATACCGAAAACCAGTATTAAATTCAGAAACAGTTTGTTCTCTCGCATTAAACAATTTAAAACCAAAATGCAAAACTTAAAAAACTAGAGCCAGTGAAACCTAGCGTAGCGAGTATAATTCGTTCCAGAATCTTACTTGTAGTGCGGAACACTCGTCAAGTGAAACAATTGTCCTACATAGGTGAAAGTAACGTATGATAATGCATTCCATGCAGAAAAAGTACTGAAAGTTCCTTTTTCATGCCATAAATTCAAAGAAAATTGTACATACAGCACTATGTACTTTATTATTCATGATACATAACTAATTCTGTTTTAACTAGGAAGCTTAGTCATTTGTTTCGGCCGACACTTCAACACTTGGCGAAAATGCGACACAGCTTTATCGTCAAATGAACTTGTAGCGCTTTATTGGGATTATGGTTTTTCAATGAACGATGCAACTGATTCCCATGCTTTCAGCATTTCTCTTATTGCGCCAGAAGGTTGCTGCTTTGCTGTTACCACCTTCACCTTCTCCTCCTCCTCCTCCTCCTCTTCCTCTGAAGAACTCCTCTCCACATCTTCCTGCTGTGAAACACACTGCAACTCCATAAGCTCTTTGGTAGTCATTTTTTGGCTATGATCTTCCACAAACTCATCGATATCGTTGTTATCCACTGCTCTTGACCAAAGACACAATCTCCTTGACTACAGGCTCCACATGTAATAACTCAGATGCGTCAGAGTCACATTCGACAACGCACTCCAGTCAAAGCTTCTTCCAAGCTTCTTGGTAGCCCCTTCCCACGTGTTTTCGATCTCCTTGACGCAGACAACGATGTTGAAGTGATATTTCCAAACATCTCTGAAAGTGAGACTGGTATCTTCAGTCAGCTCGAAGCAATGCTCGTAGAGTGCTTTAGCGCAGAACTTCTTAAAGTAAGAAATAATCTGCTGGTCCATAGACTGGACTAACAGTGGAGTTATGAGGCAGAAATTGGATCTTAATGACTAAAAACTTTTCAAGGGTGTGGTCTTGTCATCCTGGAAAATGGGCAGGAGCGTTGTCCACAACAAGCAAGATATGGAGTGGCAGATTCATCTCAAGCAAATACTTTTTCACCGAAGGACCAAACACTTAATTGATCCAATCACGAAAACGATCACGTGTCACCCAAGCCTTGTTGTTCGACCTCTTCATCACATTTAACCTGCTCTTCTGGAGTTTACACTTCTTGAAGGCTCATGGAGTTTCTGAATGGTAAACAAGCAGAGGTTTGATTTTCAAATCGCCGCTTACATTGTCACAAAATAGCAGTTAGACGGTCTTTCATTGGCTTGTGAATGGACAATGCATTCTCCTCTGCTGTTATAAAGGTACGCTTCGGCATCCTTTTCCGGAACAGATCTGCCTCGTCACAATTAAAAATCTGTTAGCCACGTTAGATAGCTGCGCGGTCTTGGGCGCCCTGCCACGGTTCGCGCGGCTCCCCCTGTCGGAGATTCGAGCCCTCCCTTGGGCATGTGTGTGTGTGTGTGTTGTCTTTAGCGTAAGTAAGATTAAGCAGAGTGTAAGCCTAGGGTCCGATGACCTCAGCAGTTTAGTCCCATAGGATCTTACCACCTAAAAGCTCAAAAAAAAAAAAAAAAAAACTTGAAGTTGCTGATGAAGTTTCCTGCTGCCTTTACGTCGTAGCTGGCTGCTTCGCCGAAATTCACTACGCTGCTGATGCCAGTTCTCCTCTTAAACTTCTCAAATCACCCACGGCTTCCCTTAAACACTTCTTCGGCCGCTGATGATCCTGGCGTCTTCCTAACGAGGTTGGCGAAAATCATTCTCTTCTTCTCAGAAGTGATGTTCTCGTTAATACACACATCAAAAAAGGTTTTGCATCACTCCAGTTCCAGAACTCCTGAAGTTGGACGTTGACTGTCTATATTATATCACAGACACAGTCCCTTGGATAGCTCAGAGATGTCACCAAACCCGCCCAAAGATGTAAACAACCCTGCATGAGCAGCGCCAATTAGACGGAGGGGGCCCGACAACCGATCAGTTCCAGTCATTCCACCAGGAAGGAGGTACACGGCTCGTGTTGTCTGTAGTTCAACCATGCCTAGACAATCAATAACACGGTTCGATCGTGTCCACAATCTTACTTTGTGCCAGGAAGGGCTCTCAACAAGGGAAGTGTCCAGGCGTCATGGAGTGAACGAAGGCGATGTTGTCCGGACGTAGAGGAGATACAGAGAGACAGGAACTCTCGATGACATGCCTCGCTCAGGCCGCCCAAGGGCTACTACTACAAAGGATGACCACTATCTACTGATTACGACTCGGAGGAACCCTGACAGCAACACCACCATGTTGAATAACGCTTTTGTGCAGCCACGGGACGTCGTGTTACGACTCACATAGTGCGCAATAGGCTGCATGATGCGCAACTTCACTCCAGACGTCCATTGCGAGGTCCATATTTGCAACCACGACCAGCGCGGTACAGATGGGCCCAACATCATGTCGTTTGGACCACTCAGGATTGGCATCACGTTCTCTTCACCGATGAGTATAGCTTATGCCTTCAACCAGACAATCGTCGGAGACGTGTTTGGAGGCAATCCGGTCAGGCTGAACGCTTTAGACACACTGTCCAGCGATTGCTGCAAGGTGGAGGTGAGTAAGTGTGCCCGCCCAATACAATCAGGGATAAACCGTACAGCCTAAGCCGGGCCAAATGTGGTCGATCCGTATTACATGAACATCTTATTACAAGAATAATTAACCATGCCAAATTTTTAGGGAGAACCCTGGCCAGGAGATTAACATAGTTCAAAAAAGCACACAGAGCACACAGAGCAGGCAGGGCAGTAAATTTGTCCTATAATCACAAAGAGTCAAATAACAAGGACGTGCATGACGATTCAATGAATACAAATGTAAAACATCACCTCAGACAGCTTGAGAAATGAAAAATCGGCGCACAGAGCTGAACATCCAGATACGCACAGCATAGGCGAGCCAAATCTTTCGCCATGTACCCAGTCCTGGCATAGAAGAGTGAACGACGACACGGAAAAGTCGTGGTGCTGATCCGCACCTCTTGTCCTTTGCTGCAAACACTGCCAGTGGCTCCAGTTCCACCCCGCATGAAGATTCCACGGAAACTGCCTGCACTGCGGTGTTCGAAGGACTCTCCCAACGCCTCTCTAGCTGCCGCTTTTGAAGCTTAGTCGGGTTGAGCTATAACCGCACAAGGCAGTAATACGCGCCACCTGGTGAGAAGGCAGCTAGATGCTATCGATAGTGGGAAGGTGAAATGTGCCGCAACGTCTCAGCGGCGTGTAGTTGGGCTACCCATACTGACGTGACAGACCGCTAGGCAGTCTCTCCTCGGTGATGCGAGGTTTCCTGCCGCAATGCTACATATTCACTGCAAACCGCGTTTTCTGCCACACCGCCTCGCAATTGCATAAGGTAGTGCATGTACCCTCGTCCTCCCGACGTTTGCAGAGAAAACTGTTGAGGCAGTGAAGTGTTTTCGTATTCTGTTTAATATGCCACACAGTGACTATAAAAATACCAGGAGCAATGATGACATTTGGAATGCAGTAGCGAATGAACTGGGAAGCAACAGAAGCGAGTAAAGAAATTAGTGCAGTATTTGGATGAAAAAAAATCTTCACTCATTTAATAAATAACATGGAACGCCTGACATGTCGCAAAGAAAAATTTACGGCATAACAGTAATCGTTTCTTTTGTACAGGTCTTGCTGTGTACACAAATTTTTACTTTAAAGCCAGCGGCGTCTGGAATACTTCTTATACTAAATTTTAACATGTTACGTAATTAGCATGTGTAAAGCGAAAACATGAAAAAATGTTAACTTTTGTTGTATTACTGACAGTATGGTATATAGAGAACTAATGTTTTCACGTTCATTAGGACGATTCAGCCTTGCATCTCTTGCCTGTGCACTGCCTCACTCCACATCATTTTTCTACAGGTAAGGCAAACTATTTGTCTTACGTGAAATTTACTAAGTTAAAAAAAGTTTTCAGTACCAACCAATGACAGTAATAGTAAAATTGTGTCTACAAAAGTATTAAAAATAGTTATATCGACAGTTTCCGTCTATATAATTTATAAGAAGCAAATATTTTAAACAAAAGATACATAATTGTTGAAATAATTCAAAATATTTTCTCTGACGACTAGCACTGTTGTGATAGCCCATCGCCTGACGAATTCTACATTTCTGAAGGCTTGTTCTTCTCGTTGTGGAAGCTCTAAATTAGGGAAATGCTACATTGTAGATTTTCGACTTCACAAAAGTGTGTAAGAAAAATACTGTCTTTATAAGATGAATTGTGCTAGACACCTTGAACGGTAACTCTGGTGGGACTATTTAATGATTGTGAATGTTGGAAAATTTTAGTGAACTAACAACATTTATTTTTTTACAGGACATAAATTATACTAAACAAGTTATAGATTGAATACCCTAAACAACTAACAGGTTGTTTACCACTCCACTGGGTGGATCCTGGTTGGCAAAGACAATTTAACTAGGAGATCAGCAAGTCAAGTACTGTGGCCCTAAAAATGTAGATAACGCAAGCTGAATTGTTCTGACGCTGAGCAGACTTTTATTGATAAAATCTACTGAAGTTTCTCTGCATAGGTGCAGCTGAGAGCAAGGGGCGATTGAGATCTTGACACCCTCACAATGCTGGAGCCGCAGTACATTACCTTGGCTTCGTGCGGCGACGTGACTTGCAGCTGGCGAGAGTGTGTGCTGGAGGAGGTGAGACGTGGAGTTTCCACATGTAAATCGATCGCTGCCACGAAAGAAATGCAAAAATCTCACGGTCTAGCGATCAGGCAGACGGATCGCAGTTTACTCTTTACCAGAGCCCTGAAGATTTCAGTGTGTGACACACCTGTTTGGAACCAAAAACGAATAGGTCTGCCCTCGGCAAACGAATAGTCTGAGACATTTTAAGTCACACTGTCGGTACAGTAAGCTCTTCACCACAAGCTCCCCAGTCTAAGCTACTTGCAAGTGAAGTCAGTCTCAGGATAGGTCCCAAGTACCAACCACATATGCCACAGTTTCGAGTAGAAGTGCTTATCACACCAAAGACCTGCACCCCAGTGCTTCACACTTCTCCAGTAAAAAATTCCGTTTTTTCACAAAGTGCACGAACGACACCACCTTCACCCCATCTTGAGCCAATCACAGGGCTCTATAGGCGCTAAATCTCTCGTCCCACATGACAGCACAAAATCATGTCGAACCAGGGCAAGAGTTAAGAATCATGCATCTCTATAAAAAAGGAAACCGCCAATTACTGGCCTTTTTAAGTTTTCGCCGAGGGGGAAGAGATGATTCTCCAAAGTTGTGTTGCTTCCCATGGCAACAAGCGAACAGATAAAATCTCAAAGATCTTTATCCAAATCGCCTGTGTCTTGGAGCTTGTTAGTCCTATCTATGAGGTGTAATAAACATTCTATCTCTAAACGTTTGTCAGACACCAGAATTTTCTTATACAACAGCGGCAGCCGGGGGAAGTGGTTCACTGTCCTACTTTCACTATCAGCGAAAACGAAAACTGTGAATTTTTATTATGTGTGGATGTGCACACAATGCCCAGTTTATGACTACACTGTGCAGATGAGTTCCTTTAGACTGTGCCCCAGCCCAGGCTTCCGCTGGTGCCACAGCAGGTATTGTGGCATTGTTCTACTGGAGTCCTGTCTTGTCAAGGGGCTGCCCTGTCTGCCCTAAACACAGCTGTGGGTCTGTCCGGCAAGATTTACTAAGGGATGGGCTCGCCACCAATTGTTTTCAACTCCCAGAAAGCTGTTTCTACAAGCTAAGAATCATAAAAATACATTATACTTTTAACACCCTACCAGGATCCATCAACAACTGCTCAGGTCATTAACTTTCTAGAGTCTCGCTCAAGGTGCGTCAGGCTGTAATAAAATCTTTAATAATTTTCCGTTTGTGAAAAATAGGTGAGAGAGTAACTTGTCCACTCTCAACTTTTGTGTATCTTGTTCGACATAATATCCTACACTTATGAAGCAGCATGACAAAGGCATTTTCCCATGTCCTTCTAGGAACAATCAACCGTATACTGCAATTTCTTTTTCGATGGTCCGCTTTAGATTGCCACTGTGTAAATGGTGGCATAAGGTATGACTTATGAGTGAAACCGTTGTCACCAACCAGCACATTAGGGTAAGGAGTATTCCATCCAGCGAGATTTACAGGAGCTGGAACATTGATAGAATTCACCTCAAATCCCTGACCCATGTCAGATGCCTCAAAAATCCCACCAACTTTTCCATAACCACCTGTATCGACATAAACAAATTTATAATCTGGCCCAATATTTTTCATGAGCACCAAAGAAAATTTCTTCAACTAGCACCAATAATTTGACCCACTTTTTCGCTGGCGTTTGATAGTAACACGTATTCTGTCAATAGTATCTATATATTACACGTATACAATGTACTCTGGCGCACTTCTTCTAGTATTAGACTTTGGATTCTGGCAAATGTATAGTCTCCAATTTTTTGTAATAGCGTTACAGACTTTGGTGGCAATTGCGCTCACACTTAAAATCCCGCTCGCAAACTTTGACCTATGGTATAAAACGTGTCATCTGTAGCGAGATAGCTATAACACAGAAATTACACTGCTGGCCATTAAAATTGCTACACCACGAAGATGACGTACTCTAGACGCGAAAATTAACCGACAGGAA
The DNA here is from genome assembly GCF_023864275.1 of Schistocerca cancellata. Classification (NCBI taxonomy): domain Eukaryota; kingdom Metazoa; phylum Arthropoda; class Insecta; order Orthoptera; family Acrididae; genus Schistocerca; species Schistocerca cancellata. Next base: position 306,932,900 of record NC_064626.1, read on the forward strand.
GAAGATGCTGTGATATGCAAATGATTAGCTTTTCAGCGCATTCACACAAGGTTGGCGCCGTGGCGACATCTACAACGTGCTGACATGAGGAAAGTTTCCAACCGATTTCTCATACACAAACAGCAGTTGACCGCGGTGCCAGGTGAAACGTTGTTGTGATGCCTCGTGTAAGGAGGAGAAATGCGTGCCATCACGTTTCCGACTTTGATAAAGGTCGGATTGTACTCTATCGCGATTGTGGTTTGCCGTATCGCGACATTTCTGCCCGCGTTGGTCGAGATCCAATGACTGTTAGCAGAATATGGAATCGGTGGGTTCAGGAGGGTAATACGGAACGCCGTGCTACATCCCAACGGCCTCGTATCACTAGCAGTCGAGATGACAGGCATCTTATCCGCATTGCTGTAACGGATCGTGCAGCCACGTCTCGATGCCTGAGTCAACAGATCTGAACGTTTGCAAGACAACAAACAAATGCACGAACAGTTGCACGACGTTTGCAGCAGCCATGGACTATCAGCTCGGAGACCATGGATTCGGTTACCCTTGACGCTGCATCACAGACAGGAGCGCCTGCGATGGTGTACTCAACGACGAACCTGGGTGCACGAATGACAAAACGTTATTTTTTTGGATGAATCCGGGTTCTGTTTACAGCATAATGATGGTCGCATCCGTGTTTGCCGACATCGCGGCGAACGCACATTGCAAGCGTGTATTCGTCATCACCATACTGGCTTATCACCTGGCGTGATGGCATGGGGTCCCATTGGTTACATGACCCGTTCACCTCTTGTTCGCATTGACGCTACTTTGAACAGTGGACGTTACATTTCAGATATGTTACGACCCGTGGCTCTAGCCTTCATTCGATCCCTGCGAAACCCTACATTTCAGCAGGATAATGCACGACCGCATGTTGCAGGTCCTGTACGGGGCCTTTCTGGATACAGAAAATGTTCGACTGCTGCCCTGGCCAGCACATTCTCCAGATCTCTCACCAATTGGAAACGTCTGCTTAATGGTGGCCGTCAGTCACTACTCTTGATGAACTGTGGTATCGTGTTGAAGCTGCATGGGCAGCTGTACCTGTACACGCCATCCAAGCTCTGTTTGACTCAATGCCCAGGCGTATCAAGGCCGTTATTACAGCCAGACATGGTTGTTCTGGGTACTGAGTACTCAGGATCTATGCGCCCAAACTGCATGAAAATGTAATCACATGTCAGTTCTAGTATAATATATTTGTCCAATGAATACCCGTTTATCATCAGCATTTCTTCTTGGTGTAGCAATTTTAATGGCCAGTAGTGCAAAAAAATGAGGCAACAAAAGCGTTATGCACATATAAAGATGGTGGTAGTATCAAGTACACGACGTATTAAAGTGCACTGGCGCAGCTGTCATTTGCACTCAGGTGATTTATGTGACAGGGTTTCTTACGGGGGTATGGCCGCACGACGGGAATTAACAGACTGTGAACACGGAATGGATGTTCGAGCTAGACGCATCGCACATTCCTTTTCGGAAATCGTTAGGGAATTTAATATTCCGAGATCCACAGTGTTAAGAGTGTGCCGAGGATACCAACTTTGATGCATTACCTTTCACCACAGACGACGGAGTCGTCGATGGCTTTCATTTAATAACTGAAAGCATCGACGTCTGCGTAGAGATGTCAATGCTAACAGACAAGCAACACTGCTGAAACAACCGCAGATATCAATGTAGGACGTACAGCGAACGTGTACGTTAGGCTAACGCCACGAAATTTGGCGTTAATGGCCTACTGCAGCTACCGACGCGAGTGCCTTTTCTAACAACACAGCATCGCCTACAGCGCCTCACCTGGACTCGTGACCATATCGGGTAGGATCCAGACTACTGGAAAACCGTGGTTTGGTCAGATGAGTCACGATTTAAGTTGGTAAGGGCTGATGGTAAGCTTCGAATGTGGCACAGATCCCACAAAGCGATGGTCCCAAATTGTCAACAAAGCAGTGTGCAAGCTGGTGGCTGCTCTGTAATGGTGTGGGCTGTGTTGACAAGGAATGGATTGGGTGCTCTGGTCCAGGTGAACCGATCATTGGTTTTAAATGGCTATATTTGTCTACTTGGAGACCATTGCAGCCCTTTGTGTACTTCGTGTTCCCATACAGCGATGCGCCATGTCACTGAGCTAGAATTGTTCGCAATTGGTTTGGAGAACGTTCTGGACAATTCTAGTGAATGATTTGGCGATCCAGATCGCTCGACATGAATGCCATCAAACATATAGGAGACATAATCGAGAGTTCAGTTCGTGCACAAAATCATGTACTGGCAACACTTTCGCAATTTTCGGCGGCAGCATGGCTCAGTCTTTCAGGAGGGGACCTCTAACGACTTGTTGAGTCCATGTCACTTTGAGCTGCTGTACTACACTAGGCAAACCGAGCGAGATGGCGCTGTGGTTGGCACACTGGACTCGCATTCGGGAGGACAGCTGTTCAAACCCGCGTCCGACAATTCAGATTTAGATTTTCCGTGATTTCTGTAAATAACTTCAGGTAAATGCTAGGATGATTCCTTTGAAAGGGCACAGCCGACTTCCTTCCCCGTCCTTTCCTAATCATATTGGACCGATGGCCTCGCTGTCTGGTCCCCTCCCCCACATCAACCAACCAGCACTAGACAAAAGGATGTCCGACACGATATTAGGAAGTATGCAATGACTTCCGTAATATTGATGTATATTATTATTATCATACTTGATAGTATTTAATATAGTGAATATCTGTAAAATTAACAGCATACGTAAAGGTGTAATGGTTTGTAATACTTCCTCACTTACTTTCAGTGGAAGAACTTTAAAACCGACAGGGAAATGTGATACTTATCATAAATCATCAAGAAGCTGCTAAACAAAAACAAGCCAGTCTGCTGATGATAAAACATGGCATGGGCTAAATAAATGGGGGCATTTCACACCCTTTTTGGAAGCAAAAGTGAAATGCCTGTTGTGCTTTCACAAGCAACGCCAAGAGAATCACAACCACAAGCGACAACTTGCAAAGATTGCATGCCACATATCGCTAAGAAAAGGACTTTGAGTGTCTCAACACAATCGTCCTCTTCTATAAAAGACTTCTTATTTTTACGGCATATGCAAAACAGTGACATTTTCACGAGAAGGCAAACCTCGGGAAAACTAGAAATGACGTAGCTAACAGCTAAACAAGAGTTCTTACATTTGGAGGAAACCGAGGAAATGACAGCACATAATAGTAACGGCACCACATAGTCAACTTAAATAATAATGCAAAGCGTGTGCAAGGGACTGCTGTCAACTCTAACTTTGTTTGGTATGGAGTCACACAATCTAGTAATGCAGCATCTGCTGCGGCTTAGGTGTGTCCCTGTCATTTAAAAAATGACTATTGTTTTAGTGTTCCGTATAGTTCATTTTTAATTGTATAAATAAAAAAGTGTTTCTGTGCACACTTGGTTGTACTACTTCAGGGGCAGCTGATCCGAATGTTGTATCCTGTTTTCCTACATCGTCTTTAATTTCATCCAAACATTCACTGGTGATTCTAAAGTATATGAAAGACCGTTTCTCGTCTACACAGAGCTGCGGCATCAACGTATGATATTCACCATGCTTGAATCTTTCAAAGTTGATATAATGTACTCACTTCCGTTTGTGGCAGAACTTTAAAAGTAATTACGAAAACTTACTGTCTCTGACTTTAGTCCTAATGTGTCTGGTTTCGAAATGAATGTTTACCTCGCTCTTCGTTCATCTTCTATGACAGCTAATAATGAAAATGGCTCTTCGTACACGGACTACATTATTTGTTTGACTCGTTGCGGGGAATTACGCCACGTCGCTAAAACAGACTTTGCTCCAGCGTGGATAGTCCAGAGAAAACCTTTATCTGCCGGTCTGGCGTGGCCGGGACGTCGCTGCAAATCCGCCGCGGCTAATTTCGCAAGCCGAGAATTCACGTGAGTGGGATGACACTTGTAAATTTCATGAAACCATTGCTATCCGGCTCAAAAGTCGGTTTTTTAACGTAAGTTGTTTACATTAATGGTATCTGAAAATCAGCCTAACCGATGATTTAGTCAACATGGACGCTGTCTTACTGAAATTAAATATAGGATATGGATGGGTGGTTCTATGTAACTACTTCTCCTTTGCTGCACGAAGTCACTCTCTGCAAATTAGCCGAAGCTCCTACAGTGGGAACCTGAGAACTCATTTCCGAAAACGAGAGTTTACATGGGAGTGAGAGAATAAATCGGGAAAAATTTCCAGCATCGGTAGTGGAGTGTTTGCATGCCCAACCAGAAGTGCTATTGAGAAAGACGTTTAGCAAACTTTCTTTCGGCTTAAATGTCGTTATCAAGTTACCTGTGAAAATAAAGCTGTAAAGATCATCTATAAAAAATTGTGGCTGTTTTATATTTACATTTGCATTGAAATCTGAGTGTAGTTGGAGATGACAACCCTGTTGCATCCACAGTAATTTTTTTGTCACCCCTTGCTAAGTATAATATTTATTGTACACTCCTGGAAATGGAAAAAAGACACATTGACACCGGTGTGTCAGACCCACCATACTTGCTCCGGACACTGCGAGAGGGCTGTACAAGCAATGATCACACGCACGGCACAGCGGACACACCAGGAACCGCGGTGTTGGCCGTCGAATGGCGCTAGCTGCGCAGCATTTGTGCACCGCCGCCGTCAGTGTCAGCCAGTTTACCGTGGCATACGGAGCTCCATCGCAGTCTTTAACACTGGTAGCATGCCGCGACAGCGTGGACGTGAACCGTATGTGCAGCTGACGGACTTTGAGCGAGGGCGTATAGTGGGCATGCGGGAGGCCGGGTGGACGTACCGCCGAATTGCTCAACACGTGGGGCGTGAGATCTCCACAGTACATCGATGTTGTCGCCAGTGGTCGGCGGAAGGTGCACGTGCCCGTCGACCTGGGACCGGACCGCAGCGACGCACGGATGCACGCCAAGACCGTAGGATCCTACGCAGTGCCGTAGGGGACCGCACCGCCACTTCCCAGCAAATTAGGGACACTGTTGCTCCTGGGGTATCGGCGAGGACCATTCGCAACCGTCTCCATGAAGCTGGGCTACGGTCCCGCACACCGTTAGGCCGTCTTCCGCTCACGCCCCAACATCGTGCAGCCCGCCTCCAGTGGTGTCGCGACAGGCATGAATGGAGGGACGAATGGAGACGTGTCGTCTTCAGCGATGAGAGTCGCTTCTGCCTTGGTGCCAATGATGGTCGTATGCGTGTTTGGCGCCGTGCAGGTGAGCGCTACAATCAGGACTGCATACGACCGAGGCACACAGGGCCAACACCTGGCATCATGGTGTGGGGAGCGATCTCCTACACTGGCCGTACACCACTGGTGATCGTCGAGGGGACACTGAATAGTGCACGGTATATCCAAACCGTCATCGAACCCATCGTTCTACCATTTCTAGACCGGCAAGGGAACTTGCTGTTCCAACAGGACAATGCACGTCCGCATGTATCCCGTGCCACCCAACGTGCTCTAGAAGGTGTAAGTCAACTACCCTGGCCAGCAAGATCTCCGGATCTGTCCCCCATTAAGCATGTTTGGGACTGGATGAAGCGTCGTCTCACGCGGTCTGCACGTCCAGCACGAACGCTGGTCCAACTGAGGCGCCAGGTGGAAATGGCATGGCAAGCCGTTCCACAGGACTACATCCAGCATCTCTACGATCGTCTCCATGGGAGAATAGTAGCCTGCATTGCTGCGAAAGGTGGATATACACTGTACTAGTGCCGACATTGTGCATGCTCTGTTGCCTGTGTCTATGTGCCTGAGGTTCTGTCAGTGTGATCATGTGATGTATCTGACCCCAGGAATGTGTCAATAATGTTTCCCCTTCCTGGGACAATGAATTCACGGTGTTCTTATTTCAATTTCCAGGAGTGTAGTTACGAAACGTAAATATGTAGGTCTTTGTCAGATATTTTGACAACTCAAGTTTGACAGTTCGGTACTACGATACTACACTGAAGAGCAAAAGAAACTGCTACACCTGCCTTATATCGCGTAGGGCCCCCAAAATCACGCAGAAGTGCCGCAACACGACGTGACATGGACTCGACTAATGTCTGAATTTGTTCTGGAGGGAACTGACACCATGTACCGGCATGGCTGTCCGTAAGAGTATGAGGGGTTGAGATCTCTTCTGAACACCACGTTGCAAGGCATCCCAGATATGCTCAATAATATTCATGACTGGAGAGTTTGGTGGCAGGGGAAGAGTTTAAACTCAGAAGCAGAAGAGTGTTCCCGGACCCGCTCTGTAGCAATTGTGAACGTGTGGGATGTCGCATTATCCTGCTGGAATTGCCCAAGTCCTCCGGAATGGACAATGGACATGAATGGATGCAGGTGATCAGACAGGATGCTTACGTAAGTGTCACCACTCAGAATCGTATCTAGACGTATCAGGTTTCCATATCACTCCAACTAGACATGCCCCACACCATTACAGAGCCTCCACCAGCTTGAACAGTCCACTGCTGATATGCAGGGTCCATGGATTGATGAGGTTGTCTCCATATCCGTATACGTCCATCCGGTAGATAAAATCTGAAATGAGACTCATCCGACCAGACAACATGTTTCCAGTCATCATCAGTCTAATGTCGGTGTTGACAGGCCCAAGCGAGGACTGGAACTCTGTGTTATATCTGTAAAATTAACAGCATACTAAAGTCCATATCGATGATGTTTCGTTGAATGGTTCGCACACTGACACTTGTTGATGGCCCGGCGTTGAAATCTGCAGGAATTTGCGGAAGGGTTGCTCTTCTGTCACGCTGAACGATCTATTCAGTCGTTGTTGGTCCCGTTCTTGCAGGATCTTTTTCCGGCCGCAGCGATGTCAGAGATTTGGTTTTTTACCGTACTTTAGATATTCACAGTACACACGTGAAATGGTCGTACAGGAAAATCCCCACTTCATCGCTTCCTCGGAGATGCTGTGTCCCATCACTCGTGCGTCGGCTGTTAAAACCCCGTTCAAGCTGACTTAAATCTTGATAACCCGCCATTGTAGCAGCAGTAACCGATCTAATAATTGCGCCAGACACTTGTTGTCTTATGTAGGCGTTGCCGACCAGAGAGCCGTATTCTGCCTGTTTACATATCTCTGTATTTGACTATACCTGTACCAGTTTATTTGGCTCTTCAGTGTATATATTTACGAACTATATACAACTTATGAGAGGTTTTCATTTTCCTTTAAATTTCATCCGTGGTATGTGTGAGGTTTATTCACAGAACTTGGTTATTAGACTGGCAGAGGCGCATATTTTACTGAAGCCTGAGGTTTGGTGAGGTCAGATGACGACGTCAGGATGTTTGTGTATGGTACTACTACCATTTTCTGAAGCGAAATGACGTAAGGTTTACGTGGTGGTCCAAAGAATTTCTGCAATTGAGCAAATATTTGCTTACTAGTTACCTTTAACATGTACATTGTAATTCTGTGTCATGCGAAGAAAGTCAAGTTGCATATGCACACGTTTAACGCAGACTGTAATTTTCGAACGACCACTCACCTGAATAAGGGCACTTATTATCAACGACAAATAGAACGTTCTGCTTATAGGAGCACTTCCATAACGAGCATACTATTCGAAGAATAGCCGAAGCTGGTTATAACTGGTTAAAAGCACATCATTCAATTGCGGCTGTGGTTACTAGATTTATTAAACCGCTTAATTATACATAGTCTTTTTAAACAGCGCCGGTACTTCGGATAACATAAACTACAATGTAATTATTTTGGCTTACATACAGTAGAAAAGCAAAAATATGTAAGAACTTTCTATTTATGCTTGCACTGAGGTACGTTACTTTCTTAGTATCTTCTGTCTGCCGTATGAAAAATTGCAGGTAAACACGACACATGTAGTGACTGCTATTAGGTCACGATTCTACAGGTGACGTAGTTGTATCAGTTTATCCTCATTTATTACGACTGTTTCATCAGTACATGAACGTTTGTCGACACGTCCTTTGGGCTCACCGCCATATTGCGATTGTAAAGTGCTGGCGTCAGTGACACCAGTGATATTGAGTATGATATTGCCAGTCTAGTAGTGTATGTGTGTGGTTTTGTTTACACATGTGAATATTTCTTTTCGTATTCTATTACGTCAATAAAGTTTTCGAGGTAGTATTTACGTTTAAAATCAGTGTATTTATTTAGAATTTCGTGCGGATATTTACTTGTATGAATATAAACTTCGAGTTCTTCGAGAATATTCATAGTAAGTCCTTTCGGTGTTTTGCGTAATATTTTTAACACGTTTAATTTTCTCGGTTTTATGATGTTGAGTTTTCAGATGTAAATAGGAATTTGACAGATTACTATCACTATTTCTGGAATGTTCTTGAACTCTGGTGTTAAAATTTCGTCCGGTTTGACCAATATAGAAACTGTTGCAGTTGTTACGGGTGACTCTCTACGTTCCAGAAGTGACATATTCTGAGATTTTGGTTCTGCTTGGACGTAACAAAACCTGCACAGACTATAGACAAAATTTAAAGAAAGATAAGAACAACGAAATGTAACATCATCTCTGATAAGCAAGAGTACTAGAAGGTGGAGATTTCTTCTAAACAGCACGTTGCAAGGCATCCCAGATATGCTCAATGATTTTCTCTGTCTGGGGAGTTTGGTGGCCAGCGAGAGTGTTTGAACTCAGAAGAGTGTTCCTGTAGCTCTGCAGCAATTCTGGACGTGTGGGGTGTCACACTGTCATGCTGGAATTGCCAACGTCCGTCGGAATGTTCAATGGACATGAATGGATGGAGGGGATCAGACAGCTTGCTTAAGTACGTGTCACCTGTCAGAGTCGTATCTAGACGTATCAAGGGTTCCATATCACTCCAACAGCACACACCTCACTCCATTACAGAGCCTCCACTAGCTTGAACAGTCAGCTGCTGACTGGATTCATGAGGTTGTCTCCATACTCGTACACGTCCATCCGCTCGATACAATGTGAAACGAGACTCGTTCGACCGGACAACACGTTCCCACTCATTAGCAGTCCGGTGTCGGTGTTGACTGTCCCAGGCAAGGCGTAAAGCTTTGTGTCGTGCAGTCATCAAGAGTACAAAAGTGGGCCTTCGGCTCCAAAAGCCCATGTCGATGATGTTTAGTGGAACGCTGACAATTGTTGATGGCGGAGCATTGAAATCTCCGGAAAAATTGCGGAAGGGTTGCACTTCTGTCACGTTGAACGATTATCTTCAGTCGTCGTTGGTCCCGTTATTGCAGGATCTTTTTCCGGCCGCAGCGATGTCGAAGTTTTGATATTTTACCGGGTTCCTGATATTTCACAGTACACTCGGGAAATGGTCGTACGGGAAAATCTCCACTTCATGGCTACTTCGGAGATGCTGTGTCCCATCGCTCATGCGCCGATTGTAACATCACGTTCAAACTCATTTAAATCTTGATAGCCTGCCATTGTAGCAACAGTGACAGATCTAACAACTGCGCCGGACTTTTGTCGTCTTACATAGGCGTTGCCGATCGCAGCGTCGTATTATGCCTGTTTACAGATCTCTGTATTTGAATACGAATGCCTATACCTGTTTCTATGACACTTCAGTGTACCTTTCGTAACTACAAAATGTATTATATTTACCAAGACATGAGAAAGAAAATTTACTATAGGTGAAGTATGGTCGTCATTTCCAATGCAAGTTTAAATGTAAAACAGCCACGCTTTATGTTTAGATAATCTTACCAACATTATTTTCGTAAGGTCATTTGATAATAAGCCGAAATAGGCTTGTCGTGTAAAATATTAAAAATATATTCCCTATTGCAGCTAGTTTTGGAGTATTCATTTTCATTACGTCTTATAGTGACGTTTACCGTTCTGCAGGCGCAATGGAATGCAAAGTATTGAAAATGGAGTCATGCAAAGTAAGAGGGAATATTCTGCGATTTCTACGCTTAAAGATTAAATTACTGAAGTTCATTAAAGCAGTCAGATACAACAAACGATGCATACAATATAAAGTTATTCCCTCATATGTTCACATTAAAATAACTGCAAAATTCAACCTAGTGCTACAAATCGAGAACTACGGATCAAGGATTAGAATGAAGCAAGAAATAAAGGACAGATTATACGGTAAGGATATTCTGAAGCAAGAATTGTACATAGTACACCTACTTTTAAGTAACAGTATACCTCCTTTGATGTTTGACTACATTTCTAAATTTATAGACGGATTCAAGTGGCATTCTAGTAAACAAATTAAAAATGTACATTATGTTAAATTTATTAAGCTAATGTAATCCCAATACAACACAAAACAACTGATGAAGGATTATCAATCTCCATTCCAGTTCCATACAAGGAAAAAATCTCACAAATAATATCTTCACAGATGACGAATTTAATCTACTTACAAAAACCTTGAAAGGTAATTTAGAACCTAAATTACACAGCACGTAAGTAGCAACTAATTTGGCAAGTCTGTCAATTAGGAAGCAAAATGAACTAACAGTTAATACAGGCAAAAATTACGGAAATGGAGTTACATAACGTGAACATACATAAAAACAAAAGACAGAACACATTTCCCTCAAAGCCATAAATCAAAAATTACAAACGAAAGATACAATTTCAGTAAAATCGGACGAAGGAAATTGTACCATTATAATCAACCGCAATTACTGCATAAGTAAAGCTATGGAATTTTTCGAAACTAACATCACAGAAATAACACATAACCCAAAAACATATATACAGCACAAGTAAAGTATTAAAAATTGCAATGCAATACTAACGAAATACGAAAAGAAATCTTGTATTATTGTGAACGCACACACACCAACATTACACGCTCAACCAAAGATACATAAAATATCGACTCCGATCCGACAGATTGTAAACTGCAGCTCTACATATCAGATAAGTAAAAAAGTGAACAAACTGCAGACAGAGTTTATACATACAACAAGAAATATACATGAAATTCACACACTTTAGTAAAGACCATGAAAGACATTCAAATTCCACCTAATGGCAAATTTGTCTCTTTTGACATTGCAGAACCTATATACCAACATACCAATACAGGAATCAGTAGAAATTGTAAAGCAAAATCTATTTGAGAATAGGAAAACTTCTATTACAGAAGCCTATGAGATCGTAGATCTCCTTAAAACGACTTTATCACGAAATTATTTTGAATTCAATGAAAAAATCTACACCCAAGCAGAAGGAGTGGCTATGGGAAACCATGTAGCTGGCACAATTGCAGTTGTATTCCTGGACACATCAGAAGAAAATTTTTCAATTCACAGGTGCCATTACTTAATAAGATTATCTACTATTGTAGGTATGTAGATGACACATTAATGCTGATTGATGAAAACAGCACAGACGTCAATAACATCCATCAGGCACCGAACAAAATCTATCCCAATATCAAATTTACTACGAAATTGGAAACAGACAATTCAATAAACTACCTTGACCTGAAAAATAGCAAAGACAATAATCGCCACATATTTGACATATACAGAAAAGCAGACATTATAGGAAATTCCAACTCTTTCGATCCTAAAACTCAAAGGCATGCCTTGTTCCACTCCATGATTAATAAAATAATCAGTTTATCTCTAGAAGCTACACAAAACGAACACAAGACACTCAGTTACATAATGTACCAAAATGATTTTGTTCCGGACATAGAAACAAAATTACATAAAACGCATACAAAACCGAATCCCTTTACGATACATAATGACATATATCTTACCAGAGAAACCTCAAGAAAACGTAGAAACAACCTACATACCCACAGTTTAATAGGATGAATATCAAATAAGATAAATGCCCTATTTATATCCACACACATGCAACTGGCTTTCCCTACAAATAACAATCTTATAACGAAGTTACTTTCAAACACAAGCATAATATCAGAATATGCTACTTCTGGAATAAACAAAATCACTGTGAGGATTACAATTTCTATATTGGCCAAACCGGACAAAATTTTAACACTAGGTGTAAAGAACACACCAGAAACAGAGGTAATAATCCTTCAAGCTTCTATTTATATCTGAAAATTCAACACCAAAAACCGGAGAGAATTGAAACTGCATATTACACAATATACTGAAAAGACTAACGACGAACATTCTCGAAGAACTGCAGATTTATATTCATAGAAGGAAATATCCACACGAAATTCTTAATGTAAAGACATATATTAAAAGTAAATTTTATTCCAAAAACTTTATTGACATAATTGAATACGAAAAGAAAGAGTCATATGGTAAACAAAACTTACACAGACCATAGATAAAATTTAAAGGAAAGTAAGAACAACTAAATGTAACATCATCTCTGACAGGTTGTATGCTTTGTGAACATATATCATCGTAGTAAAGAACTGATAAAATGTAACTGTCAAAATATCTGGCAAAAACGTGTATTTATACGTTTCGTAACTACAAAAAGTGTTATACTTACCAAGGCATAAGAGAAAAATTTACAATAGAGGCCATATGGTCGTCACTTCCAACTAGATGTAAGTACCAACACAAATGTAAACTTAAAACAGCCACGATTTTTGTGTAGCTAATAGTCCAACGTTAGTTTCGCATGTCACTTGATAATAACAATAAGCCGAAAGAGGCCTGCCGTATAAAATGTTTAAAATATAGAACTTTATTGCAACTAGTTTTGGAGCATTCATTTTCATTATGTCTTATACAACTCAGGATTTGGTAACCTTATACACTAAAGCGTCAAAGAAACTGGTACAGGCATGCGTATTCAGATACAGAGATATGTAAACAGACAGAATACAATTCTTAGGGCGGCAACGCCTATATAAGACAACAAGTGTCTGTCGCTACTTCTGCTACATTGGCAAGTTATCCAGATTTAACTGAGTTTGAACGTGGTGTTATAGTTGGCGCACGAACGATGGGACACATCATATCCGGATATCAGGAATCCGGTAAAACATCAAATCTCTGACATCGTTGCGGCAAGAAAATGATGTGCAAGAACGGGACCAACGACGACTGAAGAGAATCGTTCAGTGTGACAGAAGTGCAACCACCCACAAATTGCTGCAGATTTCAATGCTCCGCCATCAGCAAGTGTCAGCTTGCGTAACATTCAACGAAACATCATCGATATGGGCGTTATGAGTCGAAGGGCGGCTCGTGTACCCTTGATGACTTCACGACACAAAGCTTTACGCCTTGCCTGGGCCAGTCAACACCGATATTGGACTGTAGATGACTGGAAACGTGTTGCGTGGTCGGACGAGCCTCGTTTCAAATTGTATCGACCAGATGGACGTGTACGGGAACAGACGCAACGTCATGAATCCACGAACTCTGACTAGTGATACGTACGTAAGCATCCTCTCTGATCACCTGAATACATTCATGTCCATTGTGCGCTGTGACGGACTTGGGCAATTCCAGCAGGACAGTGCGACATCCCACACCTCCAGAATTCCTGCAGAGCGGCTTCAGGAACGCTCTCTGAGTTTAAACACATCTACATCTACATCTACATCTATACTCCGCGAGCCACCTTACGGTGTGTGGCGGAGGGTACTTATTGTACCACTATCTGATCCCCCCTTCCCTGTTCCATTCACGAATTGTGCGTGGGAAGAACGACTGCTTGTAAGTCTCCGTATTTGCTCTAATTTCTCGGATCTTTTCGTTGTGATCATTACGCGAGATATATGTGGGCGGTAGTAATATGTTGCCCATCTCTTCCTGGAATGTGCTCTCTCGTAATTTCGATAATAAACCTCTCCGTATTGCGTAACGCCTTTCTTGAAGTGTCCGCCACTGGAGCTTGTTCAGCATCTCCGTAACGCTCTCGCGCTGACTAAATGTCCCCATGACGAATCGCGCTGCTTTTCGCTGGATCATGTCTATCTCTTCTATTAATCCAACCTGGTAAGGGTCCCATACTGATGAGCAATACTCAAGAATCGGACGAACAAGCGTTTTGTAAGCTACTTCTTTCGTCGATGAGTCACATTTTCTTAGAATTCTTCCTATGAATCTCAACCTGGCGCCTGCTTTTCCCACTATTTGTTTTATGTGATCATTCCACTTCAGATCGCTCCGGATAGTAACTCCTAAGTATTTTACGGTCGTTACCGCTTCCAATGATTTACCACCTATGGCATAATCGTACTGGAATGGATTTCTGCCCCTATGTATGCGCATTATATTACATTTATCTACGTTTAGGGAAAGCTGCCAGCTGTCGCACCATGCATTAATCCTCTGCAGGTCTTCCTGGAGTACGTACGAGTCTTCTGATGTTGCTACTTTCTTGTAGACAACCGTGTCATCTGCAAATAGCCTCACGGAGCTACCGATGTTGTCAACTAAGTCATTTATGTATATTTCTCTGGCCACCAAACTCCCCAGACATGAACATTACCGAGCATATCTGGGATGCATTCCAACGTACTCTTACGGATTTACGGACAGCCCTGCAGGATTCACGGTGTCAGTTCCCTCCAGCACTACTTCAGACATTAGTCGAGTCCATGCCACGTCGTGTTGTGGCACTTCTGCGCTCTCGCGGTCCTTACTCGATATTAGGCAAGTGTACCATTTTCCTTGCCTCTTCAGTGTATGATTGTAGTGATTGTAGCGTCTGATTTCCGGCGTGCAACAGAGCACTTGTTTGATATAAATTTTTAGTGTTGTGACAGCCATCACGTAATAATAACACTTTTGTCCCACATAAGCAAATATAGACGTATTATTATTTTGTGTTCTCAAAGTATGTACTCTTTTTATTGGATTTGATTAAGAGTTATATTTCTTTTATAATTCAAACATGAAAAATAATTTCTTGTTTCGCTTATTCACACATAGGAAATCGATTGTTAAAACTGTAATGGTTAGAAAGGGAAAGGTGGTGGGGAGGGAAGTCCCTCTGTATATGGAAGGAGCTAGCGCGCCTAAGGAAAATGTGGAAGGGGCAAAGTTAGCGCGTTAAAAAAACTTCCGTCAGTAGCTAGCAGCTGAAGTGTGAACATAGGCAAAAAATTTTCCAGATTGTTATAACATGACCTCAACGAAAGTACTGTCAGCATATTGCAATGTTGCACAATGTGGAACGTTCTAAGATGTTTCACAGTGAAGAAAGAAATTTAATCGAATAGTTCGTAAAAAGAGAAGCGATTGCTTAATTATTTCTAGCAACACGCCCGCAGCAGAGCATCGCTTCGACACATCTAAGCTATGCAGATATTACTTAGGCTTGTAGTAGTGCATGAATCAATCATTTCAGTGTGTCAATAAATTTCTATAATTCAGAGCTTATGCGTAACGAGAACATCACTGTCCAATGTCACGTATCCTGTGTATGGGTCTTGTTTCTGATCCTGAAAGTTTCTCAGTATCCATAAATATGAAAGTTATTTTGGTTTATGCTGATATTTAAGTGTTCAGAAACACGAGCAAATTATAAAATCAGTTTAAAAGGTAATGCAGTTCAGACATCGCCCAACGCGACGTAAAACTAAATTGCTGCAGAAAATAGTCGGTTTAAATTTCCGTACTGGTCTGAAATTACTTTTATCTAAGTTAGTGCTACAAAATGTAAAGTAAGTATTAAGCGCTTCATTGTAAGAAAAATACTGGTAAAAGTGTTGTTTAATGATTTTACAATAATAGGGTCCCCATACTCTATAAATGTTTAAAATCGGTTATTGATTGATTTTCATTAAAGAGTTATTTTGTTTATTAAACTGGTATGTTAGTAAACGTTGTAGCGTGTAAAATTTTAGTATTGATTAACACTACGGAACTTTATACAAGTTGTGGGTGACTGATATTGCTAACGTGTTCTCGCCTAATTGCAGAGTCAAGAGTTTACATTTTATGTCTGAATTCTAAACGTAAAGAGAAAACATTATTGACAACAATTCTGAAATTGCTAGTCAGGTTTGGACTGGCGTCTGTGTTTGTTTATCTGGTTACATACTATTCCTATTGTTTAAGAAGCCTAGATTTACTGCTTTACTTTTTCTTTTTAATACATTGCTGTGTTTGGAAACGAAATTAACAGTCCGGTTGCTTTAATTCTTTAGACACACGATCGCACTCGCTTAGTCCTGAAACAGGGGTTAAACTTATTAATTTGCATTTAATAAAAGAGATGTTACCTGATTCATTGTTTAGTTGAACTACAACAAGCACATTGTTATCAAATGCAGTTGTGGCGATCTTTCGAGCTATCATGGGCGTCGTTGCAGTTCAACCATTATCATCATCATCAGCTTTGTCTGATACAACATAGCTTTCTTTTTCTACAGTCGAAATCAAATGTTTGACTACGACGTCGAGCAAAATGAACATGATAGTGAATGCTGCAGGCACATCGCACATAAAAAAAGTAGATTTATGTGCTTTAGTTAGTTACCATGACTTTACTTATGACTAAAAAATTGCCAAGGTGAATTGGGTTAACAATTTGTTTAGGTATCCGTCCTCAATTACACGAACGGGCCTCGTAAAAATAAGAAGTTAAACCATTTTTAAGAGGTTCAGTCACAATGTTTCAAGTACGTTTAATTAATTTTTGGGCTGAGAGAAAAAGACAATAACTGACAGATTATTATTAGTGAGTGAACAAAAGCACGCCGCATTGCTACGCGCCTGCTGCATTTCTGATATATTTCAGCAATTACGTGGTTTCTAGCGGCGGCATTAGAGCTAACCGGAATACGCGAATGAAATAGCTCTTGAAATTGCGGCGAATAATTTTAATCTCTTCTATCTCGTAATCCAATTAAAATGTCTGATAATCACCTTTACTAAGTACCTTAATTAAAACGAAGATGCGGCTGCACTTTTTTCATCAATGAATGGAAGTATCTAAGGACTTCAAAGAATAAGGAGCATTTTTCTCAGTTTATAACACTACCGGTCACCACTACAATAAGAACAAGCTGATAAGAATGAAAGGTATTTAATTTGACCGTGACAGTGAGCTAATGGAATAAGTATCGGATTATTTATGTGCAAGCTGAACTAGCGATTCTATTAGTTATAAAGCAAAATGTAATTACGCAAAAGAAAACATTCGCCAGCCTAATTAGGCAAAATGGTACCAAGTGTTTATACTGTTCATTAAGAAAATTAACTACTATGCATGGCTTTACTTGATACTACACTCTGGTTTACGGATAGTACATGAAACAGTAGTACACTATAGCAACACTTGGAACAAAAGTTTACTATAAGAAATATAAAAGAAATCTTAAAATCTTATGGCAAAAGATGTTTCTCACTAACCTGTACTTTCTGTATTCAATTCAAGAACGCTAATGTTCGTCACACAGTCTCACTACAGGAGGCAGAAACAGAACTACTTTGGGCATGAGGAACTTTCATACATTAAGTATGGAAAAACACAGACATAGAACTGGTCTTTAAATGATTACGTTAACTAATCTGATTACTGTCTATTTTCTTTAGCAGCATTTACTTTTTTGCATTAAGTTGGGCATATATGAAACATGGGGTCCCTGAATCTGTTATAATCTGCATGCTTCCAGGCAGTTAATTTTTAAAGAAAACAAAAGCTATTAAAATGATAGCTGCAGTTTGCATGTAATTTTACTGTAATAATGTTTGTAATACTGGAAGCTCAACCTTCTGCATGGGAGCCAGAAACTATTGAACATCCGAGATCACAAGCAAACACTTCTGCTAAAACACAATGAGGAAACATTTTTAAACATAAATATTTGAATACAAACACTTCAACGAAACTGTGAAGCAGGTATTCGTTATGTTGCAGTGGCCAATAACCACTTATTATGGCACTGTTCTATTCAGTTATTTTAATACTGGTGATGGATTTCAGTAAGAATGGCTTTTAAGGAAAGTAATTAATGATTTTCTTTGCGTATACACTTACACTGAACTTTAGATCTTCACTTATGAAAATCTGCCTGGAGTATTTCATAAACAAAACTAACTGAACACTTAAGTAATTTACTAGATCACAAAAGTTAATCATCACTGTTAAAGGGAGGATCAGTATAAAGTTCTAAACACAAGCTCAAGCAGAACACACTTATTATTTGCATATAAAGCAAATAACTAGTCCATGCAAGATAACAGTACTCAAGCTACGATTTGAGACCAAGCGCCTAAGCGATCATTTGTGGCTAAGATAAAGGCGACAAACGTTCTCGTGGCTGTTGATGTACAAAAGATTCTGAAAATAATCTTCTTGCTTCAGATCTTTATTCTTCAGAGCCAACTAATAAATTCTATGAATAACTTACATTGGCAGAAAGTTGCTTTTGAAATTCCATACATACATTAACTACAGTGATATGAACTGACATGAAAAATGAACGAAACAGTTACATATAAATTGCACCAAAGAAGATGGTGACTCAGATGTCACAGTAAACATAATCTGACAGAGAAGTTACTTGTGAGAGGTATAGGTGATATCGACACAAATGTTACAAGTTGAGCACAGAAACGGCTTTTATATCAGTTAAAAATTATTTTTGTACTGTTGCCATAGTTTTCAAATAATGTAAGTCAAATATCAACTTGAACTTGTTATACTTTTGTTTTATTAGCCATTCTGTGTGTGTATTGTTCAAGGGGATAAATGGATTCATAAAACAAGTAGAGAAACGTTAAGACGGTGGTTTTTGGTGCTACAGATGTTCTACATAGTGTCTTCCTCTTCTCTACAGCTCACGGAACGTTCACAAAACATATGAAACTATCAAGTTCCTCTTTTGATTTTGCTCAACTCATGCGTCATATTGGCTTGAATGTCACTTATGTCGTCAAAGCGTTGATCCTTCATACGAATTTTGGGGCTTTGTCGTTTTCCGTTAGGTTCTTATTCATAACATGAAGTCTCGTTCACAGTATTTTTTCTAGTAAAGAACTGTCTGCATTTTGCCTTCGAATCAAGCCGCGGTGGGCATCCATGCGTCATTGTTTTTGTTCGGGATTCAAAGTGTGAGGCTCTAACTTTAGACACACTTTTCTCTTCTTCAGAATATTCTGTAGAATGTCTTAAACATTTAATGTAGCGATGTTGTTCCATTGCGATTTATGACAACAACGACGATACACTACCTAAACGTGCGTTTACACCTGTGCGATTTTCCGTGCGCGCTAAGCACTTGCCACCGTTGCAGGAAGACGCAAGGAGGCTCATGAATCGGTGTAAAGTCACCCATGCCTCTGAATTGTGCACACGGGTCACCTTGCGCAGCGCAGGTGTCTCCCGATACGAGACGGCGAGATACGAGCGTCTACTTGCGTGTGGGGCAAGCAAAGCTGCAGGTATAAACGCACTTTGTCCGCAGCTCGTGGTCGTGCGGTAGCGTTCTCGCTTCCCGCGCCCGGGTTCCCGGGTTCGATTCCCGGCGGGGTCAGGGATTTTCTCTGCCTCGTGATGACTGGGTGTTGTGTGATGTCCTTAGGTTAGTTAGGTTTAAGTAGTTCTAAGTTTTAGGGGACTGATGACCATAGATATTAAGTCCCATAGTGCTCAGACCCATTTGTAAACGCACTTTAACACTGTAACACTGCCTGCTCGTAACTGACTGATCGGACACACATCTGTTGCTCGCAGTTGTTACTTCAAACTGTCACCGTAGTTACTGCGTGACATCTCTTAAGACGTCGGCACACGGACCGAGCTGTCGAACGTCAACGTCAGCGTACTGCTGCCCGCGTAGAAACGATGCGGCTTTTGCATTCGGTACGTGGGCCGCAACGTGGACTGCGCGATCGCAACGCTCTCTAGCGGCAGTTGTCGGCTGTATCTGGCTCACAAATCACACTGTTTACGAAATGCACGGGCGTAAAATTCCCATATTAGCTCTATTAAAACGTACTTTTCTCCCTTGTCCATAGGCTAGTCAGATTGTTCTGTCTGTAATATACATAAATGAAAACTTTAATATCCATGAAAATATTGCGAAGCAAAAAGGGAAGTATCATGTCCAGTCAAAGTTTCATTAAAATTAGTGCGATACAAATTTACAATAGTTCTCCACCTAAGATAAAAATTATTTCAACATTTTCACTTTTTAGTAAAAGCTTAAGGTCATTCTTACTTGTTCACTGTTCCTACTCAGTAGAAGAATCTCTAAATGAGAATTACGAAACTTAAAAGAAAAAAAGAGCAAAATATCTTACTGCAAGTAGCGCAAGGTGGCCTGTAGATTAATCCAATCTAACAAACTCGCCCCTCAAAAAGAGCGCTCTCATATTTACATAATATCGAATATTATAATATATACTTACATAACCCCCCATGAACCATGGACCTTGTCGTTGGTGGTGAGGCTCAGCGATACAGATAGCCGTACCGCAGATGCAACCACAACGGAGAGGTATCTGTTGAGAGGCCAGGCAAACGTGTGGTTCCTGAAGAGGGGCAGCAGCCTTTTCAGTAGTTGCAGGGGCAACAGTCTGGATGATTGACTGATCTGGCCTTGTAACACCAACCAAAACGGCCTTGCTGTGCTGGTACTGCGAACGGCTGAAAGCAGGGGGAAACTACGGCCGTAATTTTTCCCGGAGGCATGCAGCTTTACTGTATGGTTAAATGATGATGGCGTCCTCTTGGGTAAAATATTCCGGAGGTAAAATAGTCCCCTATTCGGATCTCCGGGCGGGTACTACTCGAGAGGATGTCGTAATCAGGAGAAAGGAAACTGGCGTTCTAGGGATCGGAGCGTGGAATGTCAGATCCCTTAATCGAGCAGGTAGGTTAGAAAATTTAAAAAGGGAAATGGATAGGTTAAATTTAGATATAGTGGGAATTAGTGACGTTCGGTGGCAGGAGGAACAAGACTTCTGGTCAAGTGACTACAGGGTTATAAACACAAAATCAAATAGGGGTAATGCAGGAGTAGGTTTAATAATGAATAGGAAAATAGGAATGCGGGTAAGCTACTACAAACAGCATAGTGAACGCATTATTGTGGCCAAGATAGATACGAAGCCCACGCCTACTACAGAAGCACAAGTTTATATGCCAACTAGCTCTGCAGATGACGAAGAAATTGAAGAAATGTGTGATGAGATAAAAGAAATTATTCAGGTAGTGAAGGGAGACGAAAATTTAATAGTCATGGGTGACTGGAATTCGAGAATAGGAAAAGGGAGAGAAGAGAACATAGTGGGTGAATATGGATTGGGGAGAGAAATGAAAGAGGAACCCGTTGGTAGAATTCTGCACAGAGCACAACTTAATCATAGCTAACACTTGGTTCAAGAATCATAAAAGAAGGCTGTATACATGGAAAAAGCTTGGAGATACTGACAGGTTTTAGATAGATTATCTAATGGTAAGACAGAGATTTAGGAACCAGGTTTTAAATTGTAAGACATTTCCAGGGGCAGATGTGGACTCTGACCACAATCTATTGGTTATGACCTGTAGATTAAAACTGAAGAAACTGCAAAAAGGTGGGAATTCAAGGAGATGGGACCTGGATAAACTGACTAAACCAGAGGTTGTACAGAGTTTCAGGGAGAGCATACGGGAACAACTGACAGGAATGGGGGAAAGAAATACAGTAGAAGAAGCATGGGTAGCTTTGTGGGATGAAGTAGTGAAGGCATCAGAGGATCAAGTAGGTGAAAAGACGAGGGCTAGTAGAAATCCTCGGGTGACAGAAGAAATATTGAATTTAATTGATGAAAGGAGAAAATATAAAAATGCAGTAAATGAAGCAGGCAAAAAGGAATACAAACGTCTCAAAAATGAGATCGACAGGAAGTGCAAAATGGCTAAGCATGGACGGCTAGAGGACAATTGTAAGGATGTAGAGGCTTATCTCACTAGGGGTAAGATAGATACTGCCTACAGGAAAATTAAAGAGACCTTTGGAGCAAAGAGAACCACTTGCATGAATATCAAGAGCTCAGATGGAAACCCAGTTCTAAGCAAAGAAGGCAAAGCAGAAAGGTGGAAGGAGTATATAGAGGGTCTATACAAGGGCGATGTACTTGAGGACAACATTATGGAAATGGAAGAGGATGTAGATGAAGATGAAATGGGAGATATGATACTGCGTGAAGAGATTGTCAGAGCACTGAAAGATGTAAGTCAAAACAAGGCCCCGGGAGTAGACAACATTCCATTAGAACTACTGACAGCCTTGGGAGAGCCAATCCTGAGAAAACTCTACCATCTGATGAACAAGATGTTTGAGACAGGCGAAATATCCTCAGACTTCAAGAAGAATATAATAATTCCAATCTCAAAGAAAGCAGGTGTTGACAGATGTGAAAATTACCGAACTATCAGTTTAATGAGCCATTGATGCAAAATACTAACCCGAATTCTTTACAGACGAATGGAAAAACTGGTGGAAGCCGACCTCAGGGAAGATCAGTTTGGATTCCGTAGAAATGTTGGAACACGTGAGGAAATACTGACCCTACGACTAATCTTAGAAAATAGATTAAGGAAAGGCAAACCTACGTTCCTAGCATTTGTAGACTTAGAGAAACCTTTTGACAATGTTGACTGGAAGACTCTATTTCAAATTCTGAAGGTGGCAGGGTTAAAATGCAGGGAACGAAAGGCTATTTACAGCTTGTACAGAAACCAGATGGCAGTTACAAGAGTCGAGGGGCATGAAAGGGAAGCAGTGGTTGGTAAGGGAGTGAGGCAGGGTTGTAGCCTCTCTCCGATGTTATTCAATCAGTATATTGAGCAAACAGTAAAGGAAACAAAAGAAATATTCGGAGTAGGAATTAAAATTCATGGAGAAGAAACAAAAACTTTGAGGTTCGCCGATGACACTATAATTCTGTCAGAGACAACAAAGGACTTGGAAGAACAGTTGAACGGAATGGACAGTGTCTTGAAAGGAGGATATAAGATGAACATCAACAAAAGCAAAACAAGGATAATGGAATGTAGTCGAATTAAGTCGGGTGATGCTGAGGAAATTAGATTAGAAAGTGAGACACTTAAAGTAGTAAAGGAGTTTTGCTATTTCGGGAGGAAAATAACTGATGATGGTCGGAGTAGAGAGGATATAAAATATATGCCGGCAGTGGCAAGGAAAGCGTTTCTGAAGAGGAGAAATTTGTTAACATCGAGTATAGATTTAAGTGTCAGGAAGTCGTTTCTGAAAATATTTGTATGGAATGTAGCCATGTATGGAAGTGAAACATGGACGATAAATAGTTTGTACAAGAAGAGAATAGAAGCTTTCGAAATGTGGTGCTACAGAAGAATGCTGAAGATTAGATGGGTAGATCACGTAACTAAAGTGGAGGTATTGAACAGAATTGTGGAGAAGAAGAGTTTAGGGCACAACTTGACTGGAAGAAGGGAACTGTTTGTAGGACACGTTCTGAGGCATCAAGGGATCACAAATTTAGTATTGGAGGGCAGCGTGGAGGGTAAAAATCGTAGAGGGAGACCAAGAGATGAATACACTAAGCAGATTCAGAAGGGCTCCCTGCTGCCGTTGGATAAGCAGCTGCAGCAGCAAGTCGTATACTCCTAGCTCACTCATTTGTTACATAGTTTAATTCTTAATTTCTTTGCGTGTTTTTGGTACTTTCATTGTCTAATTCATAAATTTCGAGCGTATCATAGTACTTGAGAGTTTTAGTATCGCGTTTTAGTACCTGAATAGTGTAAAATCGCCTAGTCTCCTTCCGCCGCCGAGCAGTGTGTCAGCAGTGCGCAAGTAGCAGCATTACTGCATTTACTAGGCGATCTTGTATTTTAATAACCGTTTAAATTTTGTGTCGATTTGTTTGCGCTCTCTGTAGATTAGTTCAGACGTTCTTTACACAACAGTTTTTAGCATGGATAGGGACTGCAACTGCTGTGCAGGCTGAGTTGACATCCCTTCGCTCCCAGCTTCAATCAGTGTTGACTTCGGTCACACAGCTTGAGGCTGTTACCAATGGGCATCACTGTGGGGGTCCGGATGGGGGTTTTTCGGGGACGGCCAGCTCGTCCCACGCATCCCGCGATCGGACTACGACTCTGGTTGCCCGGGATACTGCCCGCATTGAGGCTGATCCCTCACCTGTGGTGGAGTGGGAGGTCGTCTCAAGGTGTGGCAGGGGGCGAAAGACATTCCGGAGGGCTGAACGGAAGGACTCTCCAGTATGTCTGACGAACCGGTTTCAGGCTCTGTCTCAGGCTGATACTGATCTTCGGCCTGACATGGCTGCTTGTCCTGTTCCAGAGGTTGCCCCTCAGTCTGCAAGATCCGGGCGGTCGCAGAGGGTGGGCTTACTGGTAGTTGGGAGCACCAACGTCAGGCGCATAATGGGGCCCCTTAGGGATATGGCAGCAAGAGAGGGGAAGAAAACCAATGTGCACTCCGTGTGCATACCGGGGGGAGTCATTCCAGATGTGGAAAGGGTCCTTCCGGATGCCATGAAGGGTACAGGGTGCACCCATCTGCAGGTGGTCGCTCATGTCGGCACCAATGATATGTGTCGCTATGGATCGGAGGAAATCCTCTCTGGCTTCCGGCGGCTATCTGATTTGGTGAAGACTGCCAGTCTCGCTAGCGGGATGAAAGCAGAGCTCACCATCTGCAGCATCGTCGACAGGACTGACTGTGGACCTTTGGTACAGAGCCGAGTGGAGGGTCTGAATCAGAGGCTGAGACGGTTCTGCGACTGTGTGGGCTGCAGATTCCTCGACTTGTGGCATAGGGTGGTGGGGTTTCGGGTTCCGCTGGATAGGTCAGGAGTCCACTACACGCAACAAGCGGCTACACGGGTAGCAGGGGTTGTGTGGCGTGGGCTGGGCGGTTTTTTAGGTTAGATGGCCTTGGGCAAGTACAGAAAGGGCAACAGCCTGAACGGGTGCGGGGACCAAGCAGCAATCGGTATTGTAATTGTAAACTGTCGAAGCTGCGTTGGTAAAGTACCGGAACTTCAAGCGCTGATAGAAAGCACCGAAGCTGAAATCGTTATAGGTACAGAAAGCTGGCTGAAGCCAGAGATAAATTCTGCCGAAATTTTTACAAAGGTACAGACGGTGTTTAGAAAGGATAGATTGCATGCAACCGGTGGTGGAGTGTTCGTCGCTGTTAGTTTATCCTGTAGTGAAGTAGAAGTGGATAGTTCCTGTGAATTATTATGGGTGGAGGTTACACTCAACAACCGAGCTAGGTTAATAATTGGCTCCTTTTACCGACCTCCCGACTCAGCAGCATTAGTGGCAGTACAACTGAGAGAAAATTTGGAATACATTTCACATAAATTTTCTCAGCATGTTATAGTCTTAGGTGGAGATTTCAGTTTACCAGATATAGACTGGGACACTCAGATGTTTAGGACAGAGCATCGAGTGACATTATACTGAGTGCACTATCCGAAAATTACCTCGAGCAATTTAACAGAGAACGACTCGTGGAGATAACATCTTGGACCTACTGATAACAAACAGACCCGAACTTATGTGCAGAACAGGGAATCAGTGATCATAAGGCCGTTGCAGCATCCCTGAATATGGAAGTTAATAGGAATATAAAAAAAGGGAGGAAGGTTTATCTGTTTAGCAAGAGTAATAGAAGGCAGATTTCAGACTACCTAACAGATCAAAACGAAAATTTCTGTTCCGACACTGACAATGTTGAGTGTTTACGGAAATAGTTCAAGGAAATCGTAAAATGCGTTTTAGACAGGTACGTGCCGAGTAAAACTGTGAGGGACGGGAAAAACCCACCGTGGTACAACAGCAAAGTTAGGAAACTACTGCGAAAGCAAAGAGAGCTTCACTCCAAGTTTAAACGCAGCCAAAACCTCTCAGACAAACAGAAGCTAAACGATGTCAAAGTTAGCGTAAGGAGGGCTATGCGTGAAGCGTTCAGTGAATTCGAAAGTAAAATTCTATGTACCGACTTGGCAGAAAATCTTAGGAAGTTCTGGTCTTACGTTAATCAGTAAGTGGCTCGAAGCAGCATATCCAGACACTCCGGGATGATGATGGCATTGAAACAGAGGATGACACGCGTAAAGCTTAAATACTAAACACCTTTTTCCAAAGCTGTTTCACAGAGGAAGACCGCACTGCAGTTCCTTCTCTAAATCCTCGCACAAACGAAAAAATGGCTGACATCGAAATAAGTGTCCAAGGAATAGAAAAGCAACTGGAATCACTCAACAGAGGAAAAGTCCACTGGACCTGACGGGATACCAATTCGATTCTACACAGAGTACGCGAAAGAACTTGCCCCCCTTCTAACAGCCGTGTACCGCAAGTCTCCAGAGGAACGGAAGGTTCCAAATGATTGGAAAAGAGCACAGGTAGTCCCAGTCTTCAAGAAGGGTCGTCGAGCAGATGCGGAAAACTATAGACCTATATCTCTGACGTCGATCTGTTGTAGAATTTTAGAACATGTTTTTTGCTCGAGTATCATGTCGTTTTTGGAAACCCAGAATCTACTATGTAGGAATCAACATGGATTCCGGAAACAGCGATCGTGTGATACCCAACTCGCTTTATTTGTTCATGAGACCCAGAAAATATTAGATAGAGGCTCCCAGGTAGATGCTATTTTTCTTGACTTCGGGAAGGCGTTCGATACAGTTCCGCACTGTCGCCTGATAAACAAAGTAAGAGCCTACGGAATATCAGACCAGCTGTGTGGCTGGATTGAAGAGTTTTTAGCAAACAGAACACAGCATGTTGTTCTCAATGGAGAGACGTCTACAGACGTTAAAGTAACCTCTGGCGTGCCACAGGGGAGTGTTATGGGACCATTGCTTTTCACAATATATATAAATGACCTAGTAGATAGTGTCGGAAGTTCCATGCAGCTTTTCGCGGATGATGCTCTAATACACAAAGAAGTTGCAGCATTAGAAAATTGCAGCGAAATGCAGGAAGATCTGCAGCGGATAGGCACTTGGTGCAGGGAGTGGCAACTGACCCTTAAAACAGAGAAATGTAATGTATTGCGAATAATTAGAAAGAAGGATCCTTTATTGTATGATTATATGATAGCGGAACAAACATTGGTAGCAGTTACTTCTGTAAAATATCTGGGAGTATGCGTGCGGAACGATTTGAAGTTGAATGATCATATAAAATTAATTGTTGGTAAGGCTGGTACCAGGTTGAGATTCATTGGGAGAGTCCTTGGAAAATGTAGTCCATCAACAAAGGAGGTGGCTTACAAAACACTCGTTCGACCTATACTTGAGTATTGCTCATCAGTGTGGGATCCGTACCAGATCGGGTTGGCGGAGGAGATAGAGAAGATCCAAAGAAGAGCGGCGCGTTTCGTCACAGGGTTATTTGGTAACCGTGATAGCGTTACTGAGATGTTTAACAAACTCAAGTGGCAGACTCTGCAAGAGAGGCGCTCTGCATCGCAGTGTAGCTTGCTCGCCAGGTTTCGAGAGGGTGCGTTTCTGGATGAGGTATCGAATATATTGCTTCCCCCTACTTATACCTCCCGAGGAGATCACGAATGTAAAATTAGAGAGATTAGAGCGCGCACGGAGGCTTTCAGACAGTCGTTCTTCCCGCGAACCATACACGACTGGAACAGGAAAGGGAGGTAATGACAGTGGCACGTAAAGTGCCCTCCGCCACACACCGTTCGGTGGCTTGCGGAGTATAAATGTAGATTATGAAGATGAAGGATGTAGCTTGCAGTAGGTACTGGGAGATGAAGAGGCTTGCACAGGATAGAGTAGCGTGGAGAGCTGCATCAAACCAGTCTCTGGACTGAAGACCACAACAACAACAACAGCAACCATTTTCTGAAAGCTTTTAGTTATATTACTAACTGAAATTTAATTATAACAAACTGCAGCAACAGCAATAAGTTATAAATGGATACTTAACATGCTGTTGTTTTCAAATTGCCTATTCTCATATAACAAGTTGCAATAATTCCTTTACCACGATTATGTCGTTTCTTGTAATTTTATTACAACAAATCATACAATTAACTGTGAGTTTTCTGGACCTCCCCAGTTTTTTGGTGCTGAGAAACGTCATACATACATACTGGCTTCAACTGGAGCCAATATGGCGCCTCACAACTCTGCACCGAAGGGAGATGACGTGCACATGACGTAGGTGGTGTCTGCCCTCTTATTGGTCAACGTTCAGCGGCATAGTCAGTATATGTAACATACTAGATATTGCTCTGCACGTTCGGAAAGACTTCCCAACATGCTATTCCGCTGTCTTTATAGAATACTTGGCGAAAGGCGATGTGGAAACAAATACCTCAGCAATATTCGGGCTGTTTTAAATCGGTCTGATTTTGGGCGACGATATCTTATTCCAGGTAATGTGTGTATTTACGCATCAAAAATGATAACAATGGCGGTGCAAATGTCGGCACACCCGCACCAAGGGAGACTGAGTAATGTGGTTGGCCTATGCTTCCGGTGCATAATCTTCTGTTTGCAATTCCATATTTTCCGTATATTCCTTTCCTCACCGATTCTGCGTAGAACCTCATACTTTCTTACCCTATCAGTTCCCCTAATTTTCAACATTATTATGTAGCACCACATCTCAAATACTTTGGTTCTCTTGTTTTCCGGTTTTCCTGAACTCCATGTTTCACTAACGCACAATGACACGCTCTAAACGTACATTTTCAGAAATTTCTGCCTCAAATTGAAACCTGTGTTTGATACTAGCAGACTTTTCTTGGCCAGGAATGCCGTTTTTGTCACTGCTAGACTGCTTTTTATGTCCTTCATGCTCCGTGTTATTTTTCGTCTAGGTATCAGAATTCCTTAGCTTCGTCTAATTCGTGAGCCCCACTTTTGACGTTAAGTATCTCCCTATTCTCATTTCTACTACCTGTTGTTACTTTCGTCTTCCTTCGATTTATTCTCAATCCATATTTTACTCATTAAACAGTTTATTTCATTCTTCAATGAAGATAGCTAAGTCGTCATTGAATCTTATCATTAGTTTTCTTTCACCCCGAATTTTACTCCCACTCTTGAACTTTTCTCTTATTTCTGTCATTGCTTCTTTGATTGAACAGTAGGGGTTAAAGGCAGCATCCCTATCTTACACCCTTTATAATCCGAGCACTTCGGTCTTGGCATTCCAGTCTTAGTGTTCCATCCTGGTTCTTGTATATTACCCACCTTTCCTTATAGCTCTCCCCATTTTGCTAAGAATTTCAAACTTGTTGCAACACCATGGAATTTTTTTTTCATATAGGCAAATCCTATGAACATATCTTGATTATCCTTCGGTCTTGTTTTCATTATCAACTGCAACATCAGAACTGACTCTCTGGTGTCTTTACCTTTCCTAAACGCAAATTGATCCTCATCTAACTGATCCTCGGTTTTTTTCCCTTTCTTCTGTGTGGAAGGTGAACATGCTGTGCTGTGGTGTGATCGCAGTGTAGACACTTTTATTCTTCCAAGATAACAGGTTTTAACAGTCTTATATTGCTATCATGTGACCTCAGGGGAAAACATGAAGACAGTGAGGGAGGTGGAGGGAACTACAATTAATTTAATCGATTATATAAAACAAAAAACTGCACTTGCCATATGAAACTTTTTGTAAAATTGCCCTGATCCATTACCTGAAGTCAGAGTATGAAAGCACTCCAAACGTATGCTTATCTCGATAAAAACCTACTTGGTAAAACACGCAAAGCTGACAGAATTCACTCAGTTGTGTAGGGACAGTCATGTTTGCCGCCGATATGCATTTATGGTACGAGGATTCTGTCAACTGTGTACATTTTACCAACTGCGCTGTTATCAAGGCAGCTATACGTGTGCAGTGCCTTTTATGCCTTGACTTCGTGTAATGGAACATGATATTTTTATAACGAAGTTCCATAAAAATACGAACAATTTTGTATTTTATATGACCGGTGAAATTAATTGTAGTCTGCCTCCATCTTCCTCACTGTCTTCATGTTTTTCCCTTAGATCAGATACCTGCAGCATAAGACTGTTGAAACCAGCGATCTTGGAACAGTAAAAGTATCTACACCGCAACCGTGGCATACAAAGTGTGTTCTTCATTTCCATTCTTCTGCATATTATTCTTGTCAGCAACTTGGATGCATGAGCTGTTATGTCGATTGCGGGATAATTGTTGCACTTGTTGGCTCTTGCTATCTTTGGATTTGTGTGGATGATATTTTGCCTAAGGTCGGATGGTATATCGCCAGTCTCTTACATTCTTCACACCAACGAGATTAGGCGCTTTGTTACTACTTGCCTTCCTCTCCAACTGAACTCCCTATTGAACTATTCATTATCACAGTATCTATGGCCTCAGAGAACTTCAAGCGTATGTTATCGTTCGTTCGTACTTCCGTATCACACTTCCTTGCGCCGTGATTCTTTCTGACTAGTCTTTTAAACTTCGGCCTACTCTTCATTATTACTAAATTGTGATCTAGTGTATACCTGTTCCTGGGTACGCCTTACAACAGAATATTTGATTTCAGGGTCTCTGCCATATGGTGATGTAAACCAACTGAAATCTTCCCCTATCTCCCGGTCTTTTCCTCCTCTTCTGATTTCTAAACTGAGTATTTGTTATTACTAGCTGATATTTATTGCAGAACTCAATTACTCTTTCTCCTCCTACTAGCAAGCCCATATTTTCTAGTAAGCTTTCATCTACTCCTTCCCTTACAACCGTATTCCAATCCCTTACGTGTATTAGATTTTCATCTCCCTTTCCCTACTGAATTACCCATCCAATACCCTGATATACTTTCTCTATCTCTTCATCTTCTGCGTGCGACCTCGGCATGTATACCTAAACTACTGTTATCTAATTGGTTTGTTGTCGATTCTGATGAGAACAACTTTATCACAGAACTGCCCTACTTTTCTATTCATCACGAATCCTAACTCAATTATACAATTTTCTGCTACTGTTGATATTACCGTGTAGTCGTCTGATCAGAAAACCTTGTGTTCTTTCCATTTTACTTCCCTGACCCCCACTGCACCTAGATTGAACGTTTGCATTTTCCTTTTCAGGTCTTATAACTTCCCTACCACGTCAAAGATATAATATTCCACACCTCGACTCGTAGAACGTTGTCCTTTCCTTGGTTTCTCAATCTTTGTCTCATGCTTACCCCCCCCTCCCCCCTTGATGACAGTCTCCACCCGTAGATTTGAATGGGAAACTATTCTGGAATCTTTTTTGCCAGTGGAGAAGTAATCATTACATCCAATTATACGCCACATGTCCTATGGATAGACATTACGTCTCTTTAATGAAGTGGTTTCCATTGCCTTCTGCATCCTCGCGCCATTGATAATTGCCGATTAGTCCTCCTTTTAGGGGCAGTTTCCCACCCCGAGGGTAAGATTTCCCTGACCTTCTATTCGCTCCTCCGGTTTCTTTTACAACACCGTTGACAGAACGAGGGTGCCTTCTTATGCTGGAAGTTTTCGGCCGCCACCGTTCACGCTTTTTATTGAAAATTTAGGCAATGCCTGGGTTCAAACCTAGGCCACAGAATGTTTTGATCACTAGCCAAAGACGCTAGCCCGAGGCTGGACTATTAGTAGTTAGACTAGTTACTACCAGCCATACAACCCCGTAACAGAGGTGGTAGCATTGCAGTATGGAAAGTAACCAATTAAGCAATACCTTTGATAAGTAAGTGTACTGAAACATTGCAAATAAGTACAAACAACATGACTAAATCTTTACGTTCGAATGAGAGATGAGGAAAAATAATTATTTGCCGTGTTCCCACAGAGTATATCTCCCAGGGCGGTTTGAGTGGGCAGCCAGAGACACATGTGTCGGATTACAAGCTCTGGTCCGCAGAGGGACGAGGCTTTAGGACAGCAGAGGATTAGACCCTCCCCGGAGCGCCGCGCAAAAAGCGGTGAGGCTCGGGCAGCAGCACGGCCTGCGTGAATCGTGCCATCCGCTGTGTGTCGTGTGGTAAATTCCGGATCACCAGGAGTAAGAGATGCGCTGCGCGACCTGCAGCAAGAGATGTTTTTGCAAATCCTGATAATTAAAACTGTGACGGAAAAGAGAATGGTGTCGGATGGAGGACTATTAAATGTAGAAAGAGATGATGTAACCTGTGCTCAAAGGAGGAGGGGGCAGTAAAGGAAGGAAAAGATCAGAAATGCTGAGACAAGAGAAGGAAAGAATATAGTCCCAAAGGCCAGAGTTTTTTCTCACTCCTCCCCCCCCCCCCCCCCCCTCCACGATCCCTCCTTGCAGATTACTTCACTGATGGGCCCGAGGGCAAATGGTCGACAGTTCACAGAAGATATGCTGCCAACTTCAAAACCACAGGCCCCGAGAAGCTGTCTCAACATCAACACCCTGGTATTTTGGACCAGTCTGGGTTGGTCAGTTTCTAAGAAAAATGCAGGTTAAAAAGACAAAAAAATGTTGTACCATCTTAAATACTACCATTACAAACATTTTAATGTATAATTAGTGTAAATGTTTTTATACAATGTGTGATATTTGTGTTGCTTAAATCTTCAACGTATTTGACGAAATGTAGACTGACAAATTATGATAAAAATATTCTTCTGGCTCTTACTAAATAAACTTACATATTATTTGTAAAGTTAGACAAGAATAATGAAAACGGTTTTGTTTCAGTTGTAAAAGACCTTTTCCTTGATAACATCCTCTAACAAGATCTATGGCTCACGTGCTTAAAATTTTTGGGAAAACATTTTTGTTTCAATTGTGAAACATCAGTTCCTCGATGACATCTATGGGAACACATTTTTGTTTCAATTGGGAAAGATATTTTCCTTGATGAGATTCTCCAACAAGATTCGTCGCTGACGTGTAATTCGTAGCTGACGCGCTCAAATCCTATGGGCCCAGAAAATGATTACTGAAGCTTCTAGCTATGACAACAGGTTACTGTCATACTACTGAAAGAATAAACTTGACTCGCTGCTCTTCAGCTTTAACCTAAAAAATAGTATACTAGTGATGAAAGTAAGATGGTTATCTGAACCTTTCCGGTAGTAGCAGCGAAATCGTTTACAAAAGAAAAGGTTTATACCATGTATTAAGTGATACGCTGCTGTTGACTCTGCCGATACCAATACCTGAATGCAGAATGTACACTATTCCTTTACGAACACTGGACCTGATATGTCCCCTGCGTATCCTCCTTGTTATTTACACTTAACAAATAAAGAGTACTAGAAGAAAGTGTAAAGTTTATAGAATAGTAGCAGACGAGGACCGTTATACAGAAAACAAGATTTGAAGAAATACAACGACCAACTTGAGTCCTTCTAGCAAACTACTACTGTAAGTTCAATCCTGAAGACAGCAAGGGCAGACAAGTGTGCGAAACATCCCACAAAGAGCTTAAACAGCTCAAGCATACAAGTTTCTAACGAACATAAGATACTGAAGCATGGAAGAAAAATTGACATCAGACACAGTTCTGATGTCGTGCTTGATAGTATACACAAGACTTCGGAAAAAATTAAGACATGTTCATTAGGATTTTTCGGTCTAGAACAGCATTCGAGAAGGTATGACTGTCCAAGATGTGTTAGGAAAGTAGCTGTAAGCCATAGGGAAAGTTGGGTAGTAAACACTATGTACAACAAGAAAGAGGGAAAACAAGAGCGAAGACCATAAACGAAGTGCTTGCATTAGAAAGAGTATAAGCCATTTACTCTTTTATCTCTTTAATCTATACATCAAAGAAACATTGAGGGAAAGGAGCAAAGTTTCGAGAGTAGGATTAAAATTTAGGGTGAAAGGATATCACTGGTAAGATTCGCTGATGACATTGCTATCCTCAGTGAAAGTGAAGAAGAATTACAGTGTCTGTTGAATGGTGTGAACACTTTAATGAGTACGAAATATGGACTGACAGTAAACGGAAGAATGATGAAAGTAATGAGGATTAGCAGAAATAAGATTAGTGATGAACCTAACGTCAAAATTGGAAGCAAAATAATACATGACGGACGAAGCAAGCAAAGCATTAAGAGCAGACTAGCACAGGCAAAGAGGTTCCCGTCAAAAGAAGTCTATTAGTTTCACATGTCGGTGTTATTTCGAGAAAGAAATTTCTGGGAATGAATACACGGAGCAATGCATTGTACAGAAGAGAATAATGGACTGCTGGAAAACGAGAATATTGTTTGAGATGTACTGCTATCGACGGGAGTTGAAAATAAGATGGACTGATACAACATATGAAGAGAGACTACGATGAAGTGGCAAGGAAAGGACACTATGGAGAATACTGGTAAGAAGAAGGGTTAATACGACATGTGTTAAGACACCAGGGAATAACTTCTGTTCTTATATAGAGAGCTGTAGAGGGCTCAAACTGTAGTGAAAATACGCTGGATGATGGTTACAAGAGGTACTCTTAGAGAAAGAGGTTGGCACGAAAGAGGAATTTGTGGTATGTCGCTTGAAGCTACCTATAAGACTGATATATAGGGTGAATCACCTAAAAATTGTACCGCAAGTATTTCGACAGTTGAAAATGCCACAGATATGTGGATTCCAAGATTGGAATGGTAGGCAGGGGCCCACTTTTGTAATCCCTATATAGTTTCAAATGTGTATTTATTTACAAAAGGTCCAAATATTTCAGTGGGACATCGCTACTGACTGTACCACAATCAAAGTAGACTAAATTAGAACGTCAGTGCTGTTTGTTGCGAGGAATCTACTGAAAGTAGATTACGAGATTGTTTGACAATTGTAGACACCGACAGTTGTTTATTCCACGTTGTAGCACAAAAGAATGTGAATTTCACCTAGGTGTGTACGTGCAGCTGTGCACAGATGTTAATACGCCTCCGGAGATGTCGTGTTGTTAAATGAGAAATTGCCTAGGACAAATGAACGACAAACAAAGATGAATAAAGTACCTCTTTGGGGTCTGAGACGTAAAGAGCTAACGTACCCTCAGAGCCTGTGCTCAGAATGACCATCATCAACGTCAATACGTGATTGCATTGAGCCATGAAGCGGTTGCTATACACTTTCTAGCATTTCAGTGGAAACTGCAGCGCAGAAATAACACGCCATTTCATCTCATCTGACGTCTGGATATCTTTCGGCGTAGTCGGTACACGAATGAATGGCATACTTCTTGCATTCGCTATAAACATGTCCCCATTTTACATATTGGGAAATGCCCTCTTCCAAGCATGTCCTACTACGTCCATTATCACAAAATAGGCCGGCCGGTGTGGCCGTGCGGTTCTAAGCGCGTCAGTTTGGAACCGCGTGACCGCTACGGTCGCAGGTTCGAATCCTGCCTCGGGCATGGATGTGTGTGATGTCCTTAGGTTAGTTAGGTTTAAGTAGTTCTAAGTTCTAGGGGACTGATGACCTCAGTAGTTAAGTCCCGTAGTGCTCAGAGCCATTTGAACCATCACAAAATAAGTGACAGGACCGTCGCAATGCAACCACAGTGTACACACAACACCATACAAACAAATATAACGTCGCCCCCTAGCATCTAAGCAATAGGATAACTTGTAAACTATTTGCAGTAGCTTCCTGCACCAAACACCATTCACATTCTTATTTACTCTACTTTTAGGATTTCACTGTCAAAGGCATTGTCCCATTTAAAACTTAGTAACTTTTATAAAAAACTGCACTTCAGCCAACGTCTCAAAATCTGAGTATTGGCTGCAAATACGTGACCTTGCCTACAGTTCACTTCTATAAAAGACGCATATCGATAGTGGTTCATGGTGTGGGTTCCTGTAGTCATGTCCTAGTTCATGAACCACGGGCAACGTATGAGTGGCCAAGTAAGTGGTCCCGACAGTCGGGATACCAGTTACTTTGGAATAAGGCTGGGCATCTCGGACATATTCTGAGTCGTGGTCATCTTGGTGCTCATACGGCAAAGACTACCAAATCCACCGGTTAGTCCCTCAGCCGTTAGGGGCAAAACCCAATGGGACTCGGGGCAAGTAAGGCTAGCAACATGCTCCCCTGTTACTTTAAATATGATGCTGGCAATAATCAGAGCAAAATGCCTCGGACCTTTGGAGGTGACGGAGTCCCACCTCTAACTGACAAACCAGGGACTCCTAAGATACGACTTGGCAAACAAATGGTAATGAGATGGGGAGCTATTAATATCAATGGGGGCTATCTGGGAAGAAGGCAGAGCTGGCAGAGGCTGCAGGTAAGATGGGGCTGGACGTTTTAGCTGTTAGTGACATTCGGGTAAGGGGTGAGAAAGAAGAGGAAGTGGGAGAAACAAGGTCTACCTGTCAGGAGTCAAAGCAGGAATAGCACAATGGGGTGTAGGGCTTTACAACAGGAAACAAATGGAACCCAGCGTAGTTGCAATAAGGTATGTAAACGAACGACTGATGTGGATAGATTTGACAGTGTCTAGCAAGAAAATTAGGATTATGTCAGTATATTCGCATAGTGAAGGGACAGATCAAGTTAAATGGATAGTTTTTATGAGGCACTCAGTGATGTAGTTGTTAGAGTAAAGGACAAGGACAGTGTTCTGCTCATGGGTGATTTTAATGGCAGGTTGGAAATCGAACAGAAGGGTATGAAAAGGTTATGGGTAAATTTGGAGAGGATATGGAGGCCAACAGGAACGGGGAACAACTCTTGGATTTCTGTGCCAGTATGGGCTTAGTAATCACAAACTCCTTTTTTAAACATAAGAACATTCACCGGTATACGTGGGAAAGCAGGGGAACCAGATCTGTCGTTGACTATATAATAACAGATCAGGAATTCAGGAATTCAGGAAGGCTGTTAGGGACACACGTGTATTCAGGGGATTCTTTGATGACACTGATCATTACTTAATGTGCAGCGAAATTGGGATTGTGAGGCCGAAAGTGCAGGAGGTCAGGTCCATATGAAGGAGGATAAGAGTGGAGAAACTTCAGGATAAGGAAATCAGGCACAAGTACGTAACAGCGATCTCAGAAAGGTACCAGTTAGTTGAATGTAGTCAATTACAGTCATTGGAAAAGGGATGGACAAGGTACAGGGACACAGTACTAGAAGTGGCTAAAGAATGTCTTGGAACAGTAGTGTATAAAAGTAGGACGAAGCAAACAGCTTGGTGGAATGACACTGTCAAGGCAGCCTGTAAAAGGAAAAAGAAGGCGTATCATAAATGGCTACATACTAGAAATCAGGTAGACAGAGAAAGTTATGTTGAAGAAAGAAACAAAGCCAAACAGATAATTGCAGCATCCAAGAAGAAATCTTGGGAAGACTTTGGAAACAGGTTGGAGACTATGGGTCAAGCTGCTGGAAAACCATTCTGGTGTGTAATTAGCAATCTTCGAAAGGGAGGTAAGAAGGAAATGGCAAGTATTTTGGACAGGTCAGGAAAACTGCTGGTAAATCCTGTGGATGCCTTGGGCAGATGGAGAGAATATTTTGAAGAGTTGCTCAATGTAGGTGAAAGTACGATCAGTAATGTTTCAGATTTCGAGGTAGAATGGAATAGGAATGATGATGGAAATAGAATCACATTTGAGGAAGTGGAGAAGGTCAATAGGTTGCAGTGCAATAAAGCAGCTGGGGTGGATGAAATTAAGTCGGAACTCATCAAATACAGTGGAATGTCAGGTCTTAAATGGCTACACAGGATAATTGAAATGGCCTGGGAGTCGGGACAGGTTCAATCAGACTGGACAAAAGCAGTAATCACACCAATCTTTAAACATGGAAACAGAAAAGATTGTAACAACTACAGAGGTATCTCTTTAATCAGCGTTGTGGGTAAAATCTTCTCAGGTATTGTTGAAAGGAAAGTGCGAGTATTAGTTGAAGACCAATTGGATGAAAATCAGTGTGGGTTTAGGCCTCTTAGAGGTTGTCAGGACCAGATCTTTAGCTTACGGCAAATAATGGAGAACTGTTATGAGTGGAACAGGGAATTATATCTACGCTTTATAGATCTAGAAAAGGCATATGACCGGGTTCCTAGGAGGAAGTTATTGTCTGTTCTACGAGATTATGGAATAGGAGGCAAACTTTTGCAAGCAATTAAAGGTCTTTACATGGATAGTCAGGCAGCAGTTAGAGTTGACGGTAAATTGAGTTCATGGTTCAGAGTAGTTTCAGGAGTAAGACAAGGCTGCAACCTGTCTCCACTGTTGTTCATATTATTTATGGATCATATGTTGAAAACAATAGACTGGCTGGGTGAGATTAAGATATGTGAACACAAAATAAGCAGTCTTGCATATGCGGATGACTTAGTTGTGATGGCAGATTCGATTGAAAGTTTGCAAAGTAATATTTCAGAGCTAGATCAGAAATGTAAGGACTATGGTATGAAGATTAGCTTCTACAAAACGAAAGTAATGTCAGTGGGAAAGAAATATAAACGGACTGAGTGCCAAATAGGAGGAACAAAGTTAGAACAGGTGGACGGTTTCAAGTACTTAGGATGCATATTCTCATAGGATGGCAACGTAGCAAGGTGTAGCAAAGCTAATGCAGTGAGCGCTCAGCTACGATCTACTCTCTTCTGCAAGAAGGAAGTCAGTACCAAGACTAAGTTATCTGTGCACCGTTCAATCTTTCGACCAACTTTGTTGTATGGGAGCGAAAGCTGGGTGGATTCAGGTTACCTTATCAACAAGGTTGAGGTTACGGATATGAAAGTAGCTACGATGATGGGAGCAATGGCAGGAGGGTGTCCACAATGAGGAAATCAAAGAAAAACTGGGAATGAACTCTATATATGTAGCAGTCA
This sequence comes from Schistocerca cancellata, assembly GCF_023864275.1. Taxonomy (NCBI): domain Eukaryota; kingdom Metazoa; phylum Arthropoda; class Insecta; order Orthoptera; family Acrididae; genus Schistocerca; species Schistocerca cancellata. The sequence continues at coordinate 306,971,722 of NC_064626.1, forward strand.
GGGCGAACAGGCTTAGATGGTGGGGTCATGTTACACGCATGGGAGAAGCAAGGTTACCCAAGAGACTCATGGGTTCAGCAGTAGAGGGTAGGAGGAGTCGGGGCAGACCAAGGAGAAGGTACCTGGATTCGGTTAAGAATGATTTTGAAGTAATAGGTTTAACATCAGAAGAGGCACCAATGTTAGCACTGAGTAGGGGATCATGGAGGAATTTCATAAGGGGGCTATGCTCCAGACTGAACGCTGAAAGGCATAATCAGTCTTAAATGATGATGATGATTATGATGATCGATAGTGCCTTCCATGTCCGAAATACCTGCGGTGCAAGCTTTAGAGAGGGAGAGGCAAATATATACACTCCTGGAAATGGAAAAAAGAACACATTGACACCGGTGTGTCAGACCCACCATACTTGCTCCGGACACTGCGAGAGGGCTGTACAAGCAATGATCACACGCACGGCACAGCGGACACACCAGGAACCGCGGTGTTGGCCGTCGAATGGCGCTAGCTGCGCAGAATTTGTGCACCGCCGCCGTCAGTGTCAGCCAGTTTGCCGTGGCATACGGAGCTCCATCGCAGTCTTTAACACTGGTAGCATGCCGCGACAGCGTGGACGTGAACCGTATGTGCAGTTGACGGACTTTGAGCGAGGGCGTATAGTGGGCATGCGGGAGGCCGGGTGGACGTACCGCCGAATTGCTCAACACGTGGGGCGTGAGGTCTCCACAGTACATCGATGTTGTCGCCAGTGGTCGGCGGAAGGTGCACGTGCCCGTCGACCTGGGACCGGACCGCAGCGACGCACGGATGCACGCCAAGACCGTAGGATCCTACGCAGTGCCGTAGGGGACCGCACCGCCACTTCCCAGCAAATTAGGGACACTGTTGCTCCTGGGGTATCGGCGAGGACCATTCGCAACCGTCTCCATGAAGCTGGGCTACGGTCCCGCACACCGTTAGGCCGTCTTCCGCTCACGCCCCAACATCGTGCAGCCCGCCTCCAGTGGTGTCGCGACAGGCGTGAATGGAGGGACGAATGGAGACGTGTCGTCTTCAGCGATGAGAGTCGCTTCTGCCTTGGTGCCAATGATGGTCGTATGCGTGTTTGGCGCCGTGCAGGTGAGCGCCACAATCAGGACTGCATACGACCGAGGCACACAGGGCCAACACCCGGCATCATGGTGTGGGGAGCGATCTCCTACACTGGCCGTACACCACTGGTGATCGTCGAGGGGACACTGAATAGTGCACGGTACATCCAAACCGTCATCGAACCCATCGTTCTACCATTCCTAGACCGGCAAGGGAACTTGCTGTTCCAACAGGACAATGCACGTCCGCATGTATCCCGTGCCACCCAACTTGCTCTAGAAGGTGTAAGTCAACTACCCTGGCCAGCAAGATCTCTGGATCTGTCCCCCATTGAGCATGTTTGGGACTGGATGAAGCGTCGTCTCACGCGGTCTGCACGTCCAGCACGAACGCTGGTCCAACTGAGGCGCCAGGTGGAAATGGCATGGCAAGCCGTTCCACAGGACTACATCCAGCATCTCTACGATCGTCTCCATGGGAGAATAGCAGCCTGCATTGCTGCGAAAGGTGGATATACACTGTACTAGTGCCGACATTGTGCATGCTCTGTTGCCTGTGTCTATGTGCCTGTGGTTCTGTCAGTGTGATCATGTGATGTATCTGACCCCAGGAATGTGTCAATAAAGTTTCCCCTTCCTGGGACAATGAATTCACGGTGTTCTTATTTCAATTTCCAGGAGTATATATATATATATATATATATATATATATATATATATATATATATATATATATAGAGAGAGAGAGAGAGAGAGAGAGAGAGAGAGTGAGAGAGGTGGGAGAGAGAGAGGGGGGAGGAACAGAGAGAGGTAGCGAGAGAGAGCTTCGCGTTTCGTCACGGCTTGGTTTAATCTGCAGTAGAGCGCCAAGAGAAGCGTCACGAAGATGCTCAATCATTTTACCAACAATCAACATACAGGGTGAGTCACTAACTATTGCCACCAAGAAAAGCTCCGAAAGTGTGATAGGAGATGAAAAGTTTGCCAGACAAAAGATGCATGAGACAACGGGGCCATAATATGACGTCGGTTTATTGTTACTAGGTGGGGTTGCTTCAGATATATGAAGGTCAACTTTGTTTTTTTAAATGGAATGCTGTAGTTTGGTACTTATTTTCTGATAGCGGCTATCGAGACGAATCAAATGATGTGTAATAGCAAGGTCTTTGAAGGTCAACGAAGGTCACACAGGTGGCATAAACGTCCATTTACTGAAGGTAATACCATTGGTATCAATTCAGTGCTGCAATCTTCTTATCATGGATTGTGGTATTTATCACATCGGCACTTATCGAAGCACATGTTCTGACATTTCTCTCTCGCATATCTTCAGGTGTAGTTGGAACATCTTTATAAACAATATATTTTACGAATCCTCACAAGAAAAAATCCAGGGGCGTCAAGTCTGCCGGACGAGCCGACCACGACACATCTCCTCCGCGTCTAATCCAACGATTCGGGAATTGCCTCTGCAAGTTATTTCTAGCCACCAGCGAAAAATGAGCGGGACACACATCTTGTTGATACCACATTCTGTTCCTTGTTCCTAAAGGTATTTCTTCCAATCGGAGGCCTAATGTTTCTTGCAGGAATGTGTTGTACTTCCTACCATTAGGATTCCTTTCGATGAAATAGGGGCCTATATTTCTGTCCTCCAGAATCCCACACCATACATTCACCGACCACGGTTTTTGGTGTGCAACTTGCCGCAGCCAACATGGATTTTCAGTTTCCCATTAATGTATATTATGCAAATTAACATTTCCATGGTTCGTGAATGTAGCCTCGTCAGTAAATAAAATCAAATTAATAAATGTGTCATCCCTCTGAATCTGAAGTTGAGCCCATCGGCAGAATTCAATGCGATGCATACAATCCGTACCAGGTAATTTTTGGCGGAGACTGATATTGTAAGGATCATATTTATGTGCGACGCAGAACACGAACAACACTACTCTGGCTCATGTCAGATTCCTTTGCGATTTGACGCGAACTAACACAAGGATCTCGGACCACAGTGGCAAGAGTACCAATTGCGCATATGTTTTCGATGCGTTAAAGATCTAGTTGTTCTCAATTTATCATACACATATCTCAATGTACGACGTGTCGAGTGAGTACGTTGAGAATATCTTTCAGCGCATAAGTCTCTAGCTCTCACTGAATTAGTATTCTCCTTGGATGAGAAGCATATTGACTTGTTCTTCGGAGGAAAACATCATTCACATTCACGTGATTCGACGATACTAGTCTTACCGCTCCTATTAGTCTTGTATTGCGAAACCGTCGAATGGTGTTTACATGTCAATGGCACGTTAGATGGATACACCGTATTCGGTGAATATTTACTATTTGCACCATATACGAGACAGAATTGTCAGAGCATGTGCTTCGATAACTGCCGAAGTGATAAGGAATACCACTCAGCCCATGATAAGGAGATTGCAGCACCGCATTCATACCAACATTCTGTAAATGGACGTTCATGCCACCTTTGTGACCTTCGTTGACCTTCAAAGACCTTACTGTTACACATCATTGGATTAGTATCGAGCCGGCCGAAGTGGCCGTGCGGTTAAAGGCGCTGCAGTCTGGAACCGCAAGACCGCTACGGTCGCAGGTTCGAATCCTGCCTCGGGCATGGATGTTTGTGATGTCCTTAGGTTAGTTAGGTTTAACTAGTTCTAAGTTCTAGGGGACTAATGACCTCAGCAGTTGAGTCCCATAGTGCTCAGAGCCATTTGAACCATTAGTATCGACAGCCGCTATCAGAAAATAAGTACCAAACTATAGCATCTCAATAAAAAAAATTGACCTTCATATCTCTGACGCGACCCCACCTAGCAACAAAAAACCAACGTCATATTATGGCCCTTGTTGTCCTCTACAACATTTGTCTCACAAGCTTTTCAGCAACTATCATACTTTCGGAGTTATTCAAGGTGGTAATAGTTGGTGACTCACCCTGTACTTTCAGTAGGTGCCGCCCCAGAGCTCTTATATATTCGAGAAATGCCGTATTACTTGAAGTACTGGTAAAATTCTTTATTTAGACAACTGATTTCAGTCGACTGACCAGCTTCAGGTTCATAAAAATATTCACAGCATCATATTCGGCGAAATATAAAATCATCATCGTCAGACGATAAAACCATGAATTACACAGTGTTTTCGCATCGTAAAATAAATAACATCGTCACTCTGTAAAAATTGTGCTGGCTAGTGTACTAATTCATATTATAATTGTAACAGACGTTATCGCTGTTAACAGGTTATAGACTGACGGTGTAATTTGTGTTGGCCGGCCGGAGTGGCCGGGCGGTTAAAGGCGCTACAGTCTGGAACCGCACGACCGCTACGGTCGCAGGTTCGAATCCTGCCTCGGGCATGGATGTGTGTGATGTCCTTAGGTTAGTTAGGTTTAAGTAGTTCTAAGTTCTAGGGGACTTATGACCAAAGTAGTTGAGTCCCATAGTGCTCAGAGCCATTTGAACCATTTTGTAATTTGTGTTACGGTATGAAGGTCAGACGACTCAAACTGACTGTCTAAACAAACAATTTTACCCGAACCTCAAGGTGGTACTACGACAGTTTTCATTTACCAGCAGTTGTGGATTGTGGATGAAACCGGGGAGCCATAAACGACGGAGAGGCTTCGTCCCGCCGAAGCCCTCGGTGGTTCACAACCCCACAGCAGGTCACAGCAGTCCGCCCACCCCACCGCTGTCCCACATCGAACCCAGGGTTATTGTGCGGTTCAGGCCCAAGTGGATCCCCCCCCCCCCGCCCCCCACCTACCCCCGTGGGAACGTCTCATAACAGATAAGTGTAACCCGAAATGTTTGCGTGGTAGAGTAATTAGGGGGTTTGCGTACGTGGAGACTGTTTGCACAGCATTGTGTACCTGATGCGGAATAAGGGGAACCGAGGTAGATGGAAAACCGCCTTAAAAACCATCCACAGGTTGGCTGACATACCGGACCTCGACAGTGATCCCCCGGGCGTATTCGTACCGGGAACCGGGCCGCCTTCGTGCTCGGGAAGCAGCGCGTTAGGCCGCTGCACGGGCTTACCAGCAGCTGGTGTTGCGGCATACCATTCCCGACAGGAACGGAAAAGGAGGCGATGACAGTGGTACACACCGTAAGCTGAATTGTGGAGTATAATTGTAGATACACAAGGAGATTAAGATATTTTCCACTTGATTAAGATGATAGTAACGAAGAAATAGCAGTATTAGAAAATTTACCCAAACTAAATACTTTCAGACCACGAATAATTAAAGAAATATATAGACAGAAAATGTAAGGTAATCAAAAATCAGACACACATAAAATTACTCTAGAGAGAGAGACGAAACGAAACAAAAAACTGAAGCTATAGATCAGCCTGTTATAAAATCATTTGTAATAAAATATCCAGAACTGGGTACTGAAAACAAAATTGGTAACATTATAAGATACACCAACAGTACAACAGACCCATTCAATAAGTCAGAGACATACAAAGTTGGATGTAAAGATTGTGACAAAGTATACATCGTGCAAACTGGTAGAAACATTCAGATACTTTAAAAAGATCACATAAAATCTAACAGTAACATTACAAGTGTCTTTGCACCTGAACAACAAACACACAAAGTTTCAAATCATTTATTACTGTGAGAAAGGGAAGCAAACGAATACCTTCAAAGAAATAGAAGTTTTCAGTAATAAAGATAACGAGATAGACTTATTAATAGGCAAACAGATCTTCCGAATGAAAAATTTCTCGATAACTTGTCACATTCTGCCAGTGATCAATCAGAAATCATCTATACAATAAAAAGAAACATAAATTTTAATCTTACTTCAACATATATTTCAAAGCCTAAATGTTTATTTTTTTCGTACTATTTTATTTCTTACTGTTTTTAACTTTCCTGGAATACACACGTAAGTATATACTGAAGGGCCAAAGAAACTGACCCCCGAGCACGCAGACGTGCCGCAACACGACGTGACATGGACTGTACTAAGGTCTGAAGCAGTGCTGGAGGAAACTGAAACCATGAATCCTGCAGGACTGTCCATAAATCGATAAGAATACTGGAGGGTGGAGATCTCTTCTGAACAGCACGTCGCAACGCATCCCAGATATTGTCAATAATATTAATGTCTAGGGAGTCTGGTGGCCAGCGGAAGTGTTTAAACTCAGAAGAGTGTTACTCGACACACACTGTAGCAATTCTGGAGGTATGGGGTGTCGCACTGTCCTGCTGGAATTTCCCACGTCCGTCGCAATCCATAATGGACAGGAATGGATGCAGGTGATCGGACAGGATGCTTACGTACGTGTCACCCGTCAGAGTCGTATCTAGACGCATCAGGGACCCCATATCACTTCCACTGCACATGCTCCACACCTTTACAGAGCGTCCACCAAATTGAATAGTCCCCTGCTGACATACAGGGTCCATGGATTAATGAGATTGTGTCCATACCGGTACACGTCCATTCGCTCGATACAATTTTAAACGAGACTCGTCCGACCAGCTAACGTGTGTAAGTAGGCTGTTTAGGTTTTCTTATTGGTAACGCCATGTAGCGTTCTGTATGAATATCACTGGCTGTGCTGTGTGCAGTCTGTGGCTAGTTTGCATTGTTGTCTGCCATTGTAGTGTTGGGCAGTTGGCTGTGAACAGCGTGTAGCGTTGGCAGTTGGAGGTGAGCCGCCAGCAGTGGTTGATGTGGGGAGAGAAATGGCGGAGTTTTGAAATTTGTAAAAATGGATGTCATGAACTGCTGTATATATTATGACTTTTGATGGCTATTAAGGTAAATACATTGTTTGTTCTCTATTAAAATCTTTCATTTGCTAACTAGGCCTACTAGTAGTTAGTGCCTATCGTAGTTTGAATCTGTTATTTAGCTGGCGGTATTGGCGCTCGCTGTATTGCTGTAGCTTGAGTAACGAAGATTTTTGTGAGGTAAGTGATTTGTGAAAGGTATAGGTTAATGTTAGTCAGGGCCATTCTTTTGTAGGGATTTTTTGAAAGTCAGATTGCGTTGCGCTAAAAATATTGTATGTCAGATTAAGCACAGTCTTGTACAATTTTTCTAAGGGGACGTTTCACGTGTTTCCAGTCATCAACAGTCCGATGTCGGTGTTGACGGGCCTAGGCGAGGCGTAAAGCTTTGTGTCGTGCAGTCATCAAGGGTACACAAGTGGATCTTCGGTTCCGAAAGCCCATAGAGATGTTTCGTTGAATGGTTCGAACGCTGACACTTGTTGATGGTCCAGCATTGAAATCTGGAGCAGTTTGCGGAAGAGTTGCACGTCTGTCATGTTGAACGATTCTCTTCAGTCGTCGTTGATCCTGTTTTTTCAAGATCTTTTTCCGGCCGTAGCTATGTCTGAGATTTGATTTTTTACCGGATTTCTGATATTCACGGTACACTCGTGAGATGCTGTAGCTCATCGCTCGTTCGCCGACTATAACACAACATTCAAACTCACTTAAATATTGATAACCCGCCATTGTAGCAGCAGTAACCGATGTAAAAACTGTGCCAGACACACTTTGTCTCATATAGACGTTGCCGACCGCTGCTCCGTATTCTGCCTGTTTACCCATCTCTATATTTGAATACGCATGCCTATATCAGTTTCTTTGGCGCTTTAGTGTGTTATAGTCATAGTATTTGAAATTATTTTTTCATTTATTCCTCGCTTATCTTTACTCTTTGATCAGTATAATACCTTTGTAAATATCAAGCTATGAAACCAGCAAGATAAATTTGCGAATCAACACCAATAGGCAACACAAATTTAAGGATGCTATCATTTTCAATACGTAACGAAAACTTTCTGTTGCAGGTAAATGTGTCATATACGTTAACATTTACGTCATTATATTTCTGTTCGTGGAAGTAATATGATAATTAAATTCTGTTTTGTACAGAACCACAAAATCACTTGAGAATGGCCTAGAAGCCTGAAACTGGTTGTAAACAAGTAAAATTAATACGACAAAAGTGGAAAATGAAACCAACATTTAATTTTAATTCATATTTAATTAAAAAAATTCCTCTGAACGAGTATTTCAGACTGAATACTGGGTAGTAAGAGCAAGCATTTGTATCAAAAGTAACGAGGACATCTACAGTTTGTTCAGGAAAAGAAAAGAGAACAGTACCATAGTGTTTTGTTATAAGCCACAGACCACTGAATATTTGGGATACTATCGCATCTGTACGAGTTAGCCTGTGCTCGCCCAGAAGTGACACGACAGGGGCAGTGTAATCCAGGCGACAGCACATGAAACCTTTGTCAGCGCCCTCCCTGGCAGACAGATGTGCACCATTTGTCGCCTTCGCTGCACTCAGCAGTGCAGGGGCCCACTGCGCGATGCACCGCTCGCATTCACCGCTTCCGATACAAAGTGCCTGCAGCTGTCGTTTCTACGTGCACTGTATCACTTCTCTTACAGCTACTGGAAACCTACTCTCAGCATTTCATGGAGCAGTGCTCGTTTATCTTTCCTAGGAGAACAGTATTGTTACAGTGAATAGACTGGAAAATGGATACACGATTCGGATGCATTTGCTGACCATTCTTGACAGGTTTGGCGATTTTTTTTGTCTTGTTTTCTATGGATGCAATACAGACGGCAAGCTGCACGTGATCAACTTGATTACTAGTTTCGATCATAAACAGTGATCATCTTCAGATCTAAAAATGAAATAAAAGTGAATATTCACAAATAAACATTTCATTAGATGACATAGAAAAGTATTTAAAATCAAAAACATTCAAATGCTGTACCTGCATATTGAAATTATGATGACTGACATTGTTTGAAATATAAAATACGTAAAACAGTATCTGATTAATCAATATGCAAGTACAATTCTTAAATGACTTCAATTTGAGATTTTTCTGTGTCATCTAACGAAATAGTTACTCTTTGATATTTAACTGTATTTCATTTTTAGATCTAAAGATGATCACTGCTTATAATCCGAACTAGTAATCAAGTGTGAAAATATGCTGCTGAAATTGAAATAGCAAAAATTAAAAAAAAAGTCTTTTTTCCTGAACCGTCATTCACCCAGTCGAGCCGGTCGGAGTGGCCGTGCGGTTCTAGGCGCTCCAGTCCGGAACCGAGCGACCGCTACGGTCGCAGGTTCGAATCCTGCCTAGGGCATGGCTGTGTGTGATGTCCTTAGGTTAGATAGGTTTAATTAGTTCTAAGTTCTTGGCGACTGATGACCTCAGAAGTTAAGTCACATGGTGCTCAGAGCCATTTGAACCATTTGAATCACCCAGTCGAGTGCGTAGTCGATACTCACATAAAGCCTCAAATTTATATCGCCCCTAGTAAATATAGAATAGGATTGACTTCAATTCGTTAATATTCGTTAATCGACTTGAGTTGTTACAAGTTGCAAGAACGCCAATGCAAATGGTCAACTGCCTTATTGAAATTATTTGGAAACTTCTTCATTGCAGTCGCGATCAGCCTTGGTGTGGTAACATCATGTACTGCTGTTCTCCTAAATTTACGGTACTGGTAGAGTACGTGAAGGGTGCATACATTTACGTGTCAGTTGACAGTACTGATTATGACTTGACATTTATTTCAGTTACAACAACGAATTTGACTTTTGTAAAGATCACACTTTGCTGCTTCAGTCACGTTTTGATAACAATATTTAGTTTGACCAACGGATTTTGCTCGTCAATTAATCATACATTACTTATTTATGTCTACATTTGTCATATGTTTCATTTTTGTCGATGTCGTGTATGCTGTTGAGGTCAAATACCAAAATTTTGTTAGTTGTGTGATGAGAGTATATACTCACCATGCAAACAACGAAACTTCACTGTCTTACCTATCTTAACAGTTTAAAAGTTTTCCTGAAACGACCAAGTTTTTGCCTGTCTGGAGATTTTCCTATAATCTGTCCTTCAGCAAGTTATTAACATACTATCGAGTAAAAATGTTTCGTCAGGCCAGCTTCGGATTGATATTTCTAATTTTTGATGAAATGTTTGAACGAAGCGAAAACAAGATTCCCTGGGAATTACACAATGGGTTCCTTTCCTAATTTTCATAGACAAACGAGGAGTGGGAAATGACAAATGACGTAGCAAACTGTCCAGCGAGAGATCTGGTTTTCTGAGAAATGATTTATTTGCTTGAAAGTAATAATGGCTATTAGGAAAGAATTAATTACTGATTTGAGGTAAAATTTTTACCCAAATATTAATAGCCAAAAGAAGATGAGGAAATTAACAAATGAGATATGAAATAGATCAGCGTGACGTGTAGTGCTGAAAAAAATTTAATTGACTGAAATTAATCCATGTAATTAATAAAAAATTAGTTGTTGAAATGATTTTCTTCAAATCATTTACTAAATTAAAGGCTTTTCGTGAGCAGAAGACGCTAAGTCACATGTTTCTCTAATCTGTTTGACTTAACAGTTTTATAAAAATGATCACAAAAAACATTTGGCTGATTTTTTAATTCAAGTATCTCATACATTTAACTTAGTGTTTTTACTAATAATTGGTGTAGCTTTTAGGTCCAGACTATGTCCTTTCAGAAATCGAAAGAGAGACTTACAGCACACTGCGCCTTAAGATTTTTTTAAAAATCTATGACTTTACGAATAGTTTTCAATTACGGTACAATTTTTTTGATGCTTAAGAATTAGTTTCAGAACTAAAATTTGTTCTAATCAAGATTTTTTTGGTCCGAAACCTGCCTGACATGATCACTTTGCATTCAACTTGTTATTGCGGTAAAGCGATGGGGGACATTGATACAGAATTTTGCGTGGGACAGGCACAATGGAAATTCCTCTAAAGTTAATAACATTCATTGTGGATGCACCAGTGTAGTCTTCAAATTATCTAGAATTTTCTCAGCTTTTCGTGATCAGTATAATTTATTTTTAAGTTTTTCGACCAGCCGAATTCAGGAATTCTGCAACAAATCCTACTTCACTAGATGCTTTGTTATTTATTTAACATTTGAATTTTCTAACAGTTTTCTCAAGGGCGTCCTGTCATATAGTAAAAATATTGATTCGTTATGAAAGGGATTGGTTTTTTTAGGTAAGATATGAAAACGAAGATGTCGGCATGTGATAACACGCCTAGATAAGCTCAGTATCTCGGTTAATATAAGAGCTTAGTCGATTAAATATGAAACTAAATTACTTGCTTCTAGGCCCTAGAAGCAAGTAATTTAGTTTCATGTTTAACCTACTAAGCTTTTATATTAACCGAGACACTGAGCTGTTTAACGATTGATTAAACTCCATCGTAACAATACTGCTCCAAGTGTAACGCGTGATACTTGTGCTGTAGTGATTGTGGTGGTACTGTGATTTTCCTCTGTTGTACATGTGCTACCAACAACCCATATCGGTTGTGGGAGTGATGTAGAATGCGGTGAGCTGGAGGACAGCAGAGTGGAGGGGAAAGCGGGGATCGTGATTGGTGGCAGCGATTCAGGCAGGTGTCCGGTTGGTACCGGCGCTGCTGCTTCTGCTGCTTCAATGGTGCCCAGCGCGTCGTTCCTTGTGTCCGCCGTGGAACCATTAATCTCGGGCTGCGAGATCGATGGGAGGCGCGTCCACAGATGCACGCATCGGGGGTTGCGCTGCGCGTGCTGCGGGACCGATCCTGGGCACGCGCTGATAACCGCAGCGGGGAGCACGCGTGACAAGTGGCCAGATGACGAAACTCAGGGCACGAGCGTTTGCAGCTGTGGTTAACACTTGCTTTTCGACGGACACTACGGGACAAACTGCAAATACATTGTTGTTGGGTCAAAGGCGGACGCGTCCTGATTCTAACACTGCTTTTGTAACTGTTGCGACATATTTATGCTCCTTCAGAAGCAACGAGAATTACTGGGCCTCAGTAACTCCCGACAGAAAGGTGGTGGAAATATTAGAGACCTATTGCTGTTAAAGAAAACTTTACAAAAATCGGAAAACTTCGCATGCCGTCGAAATTTCGTCAAATCGAATGGCATGTGCCAATCTGGTATTGCTGAAGTGCTGGCTGTGTAAACAGGGGCAATCATCTGAAACTTGCACCGCAAATATTGCGAAATGGAAAGTACTATTGATGTGCGGTTTTCACAGAATGGATTGGTAGTCATGTTAGCCAACAGCCGGACGGAGTGGCCATGCGGTTCTAGGCGCTACAGTCTGGAGCCGCGAGACCGCTACGGTCGCAGGTTCGAATCCTGCCTCGGGCATGGATGTGTGTGATGCCCCTAGGTTATTTAGGTTTAAGTAGTTCTAAGTTCTAGGGGACTGATAACCTCAGAAGTTGAGACCCACAGTGCTCAGAGGCATTTGAACCATTTGTTAGCCAACAAACAGATTGTAATAATACGTAGAAACTGTACACTTTTTAAATGGAATAATGCATATTGACATTAACCAACTAAAAGTAGCGTAAATTAGAATGTCAGTGGTATTTGTTGGAGGATTCTACTGCGAATCGCTTACGTGATATCGCATTTTGAAAGGTTTCCACACCGACACTTGTACAATACCTGTGGTAGTACACACTAAACCACAACACAAGTTCATACACTAGTTATGTGGATTCGGACCAGTAACGAGACAACTGACCATTACAAACTGTGTTCAAAATGCCCACCGGAAGCAGAAATACAGACTTCCAATCTGCTAGGGAACGATTGCTGCACACGTATTAGCATTTCAACGGAGATGTCTACATCTACATCTACATCTACATCCATACTCCGCAAGGCACCTGACGGTGTGTGGCGGAGGGTACTTTGAGTACTTCTATCCGAACAGACTACAGTAATACGTCCTTGCATATCATTGGCTGTAACTTGTATGTCCTTGTAGACAGCATCTTTCCGCTTTCTCCACCGAAAAAAAGTCTACAGACGTCAAACCCGGAGAACAGACCGGCCAAATTACAGGTTCTCTGCGTCCTGTCCTGCGCTTTGGAAACAGTTCGTGACGACACGCTATAGTGATTCGCGCACCACGGGCTGAACCACCTCATGTTGCTGCCACAGGTTTCTCCTAGTCTGCAGAGGAACGTCTTACAGCATCCGCGGAATATGGTCTGGTAGGAGGCTGCGATACTCGTGCGCGTTCATTATTCCGTCTATTAAACACGGGCCGTGAGTTGTTGGTTCACTATCCACACCACACGCCTACACTCCGTGGACGCTGACGTTCCACCTGACGAAGCCAACGGAAATTGTCAACAACCCAATAGTGCATATTTCTGCAGTTTACCTGGTTATGATAGGTAAGTATGGCTTCATCACTAAACGAGATACATGTTACATCTCGAGTATTCTGTCTTAATGCCCATTTACCAAAATAACACGGTTGTCATAATCGTTGCCATGACGTCTTGATGGAGAGATATGTTGTAGGAGTGGATCCTTTGTTGATGGAGAATGTGTAGAACACTTGCGTCATTCATGGCGCTTCCTCGATCGATTGCGCGGGAGATAACGTGCAGATCAACTGCAACAGCAGGAAGAACATTAAGATCCCTCTCTTGTGTCGTCATTTGCTTCTTTCCGTTACGTTTTCTGGGTCTTACTATACCACTTTCACGTAACTGGTTTAAGAGGTTAATCAATAATTTCCGAGATGGTTAACGTCTGTTGGGATATCTTGCCGCATACACCGTGCAGGAGCGAGTTGCGTTATTCCTAGACTATCCATGGAGCATCGGCATGTTGGCTTTTTCTGCATTGGTAAATCCCTTCGTCCAGTCACGACCTAGTGCTTCGACCGTCACACACTAATTGACTAGCAAGTCACAATGAACTCTAGGAATACACAACACACGATAAGCAAACATAACAACATTGAGCCTAGCAACTACGCAGGACAATGGCAAAAACAAGTGTCTGTGGGGACTTTTCAAAATACGATAGCTCATAAACAATTCGCACCGGAATCCTAAAACAAACACCAGTGACATTCTAATTTACACTAGTTTTAGTTTGTTAATGCAAAAGGCATTGTTCCTTTTAAAAGAGCGTATGTTTGCACAAAAAATGCACTTTATATTTATTGTTTCAATCTGTTTATTGGCCAATGATCAATACTACTTCCCAATGCCGCAATATTTGCGATGCAACACTTCGTTATTTCTGTTATTCACAGATGTCGTGAGATTTCAGCAGACATTCTGTCACACATCTACTTAAAAATATCTATTTTAATATTCTGGTATAATACTGAGCATCAAATTGTTTGTTAAAATATACTTCTGTAGCGTCATAAAATATATTACAATGTATACGATGGAGAAAAAGAACAGCAATCGATCGCTAAATCCTTCGTTTTATTACAGCAGATCTAGATTTGAACTGTTACATAGTCATCTTCACTGCTAAAAATTACGAAACACGGGAATCAGGGACAAATGTAAGATAGTTAATAAAGTATCATAAGTGCAAACTTAAGCATCGCACAGTTACGTACCATATAAAACGGTTCAAATGGCTCTGAGCACTATGGGACTCAACTGCTGAGGTCATTAGTCCCCTAGAACTTAGAACTAGTTAAACCTAACTAACCTAAGGACATCACAAACATCCATGCCCGAGGCAGGATTCGAACCTGCGACCGTAGCGGTCTTGCGGTTCCAGACTGCAGCGCCTTTAACCGCACGGCCACTTCGACCGGCGTACCATATAACAACCGTTGACATTGGTACAAAATGTTTTGTAGTAAACAATACTGGATGCTATAAAGCGTACAGGAGTCTAAAATGAACAGAAGCCGTTGCTTACATGGTTGAACAGGAAGAAAAAACGACGTCAGAGCAGTATGGTGTCCTCTGTCGAGGTGCTGGTGAATAGTAACCATAGTGAAGCTATATAGTTTAAGAAAAATGTGCTGAACACTAAAACCACAAGTAATAGTTAAATAATGGGAAGCATTTCAAATGTGTGGAGCCGTGAGTATAGCCCGCTCAGTGACAGGATAGTAGGACATATATTTTTGCATTACAAACTGGTGGAGGAAGTATTAATGCAGTGTTGACTTGGTGTATGATTGTAACTGACTTTATAAGCCACAGATGTAGGAGAAGCATGAACAATAATCCGGCATATCACGCTCCTACATTATGTGATCAAAAGTATCCGGACACCAAAATGATTTACAAGTTCGTGGCTCCCTCCATCGGTAATGCCAGAATTCAATGTGGTGTTGTTTGATGACAGTTTCCACTCTCACAGGCATACGTTCAATCAGGCGCTGGAAGGTTTCTTGGGAAATGGCAGCGCATTCTTCAGGGAGTGCTGCACTGAGGAGCTGTATCCATGTCGGTCGTTGAGGCCTGGCACGAAGTCGGCGTCGAAATATCCCAAAGGTGTTCTATAGGATTCAGGTCAGGACTCTGTGCAGACCAGTACATTACAGGGATGTTATTGTCGTGTAATCACTCCGCCACAGACCGTGCATTATGAACAGGCGCTCGATCGTGTGGAAAGATGCAATCGCCATCCCCGAATTGCTATTCAGCAGTGGGAAGCAAGAAGGTGCTTTAAACATCAATGTAGGCCTGTACTGTGGTAGTGCCACGCAAAACAAGTGGTGCAAGCTCCTCCATGAAAAACACGACCACACATTAACACCACCGCCTCCAAATTTTACTGTTGGCACTGCACACGCTGGCAGATGACGTTCACCGGGCATTCGCCATATCCACACCCTGCTATCGGATCGCCACATTGTGTACCGTGATTCTTGACCCAACACAAATTTTTCCAGTGTTCAATCGTCCAATGTTTACGCTCCTTACACCAAGGGAGGCGTCGTTTGGCATTTACGGCGTGATGTGTGGCTTAGAGCAGCCGCTCGATCATGTAATCTAAGTTTTCTCACCTCCCGCCTAACTGTCATAGTACTTGAAGTGGATCCTGATGCAGTTTGGAATTCCTGTGTGACGGTCTGGATAGATGTCTGCCTATTACACATTACGACCTTCTTCAACTGTCGGCGGTCTCTGTCAGTCAACAAACGAGGTTGGCCTATAGGCTTTTGTGCTGTACGTGTCCCTTCACGTTTCCACTTCACTATCACATCGGAAACAATGGACCTAGGGATGTTTATGAGTATGGAAATTTCACGTACAGACGTATGACCCTAGTTTCACCCTATCACCTCACCATGTTCGAAGTCGGTGAGTTCCGCGGTGTGCCCCATTCTTCTTTCTCACAATGTCTAATGACTACTGAGGTCGCTGATATGGAGTACATGGGAGTATGTGGCAGCACAATGCACCTAATATGAAAAACGTATGCCACCTCACAGCCCTTAGTGACCAACCACCAATGTATATCACTTATTTACTCAAGACTGGAGACACCTAAGACTCTTCCACCAGCTTTAAAACAAGTTCCATATGTTAGCTACATACTATACACAGAAATGTATGGCCTAAAACGCATCAACCGTAAGGTGGTCAGTGATTACATATTCTACTATAAACTTTTCGAAATTTGTGTGGTGGTTTATTTAATTTCGAAGTATATTAATTGCTATGATAAGTAACGGAAACGTATACCTGTTCATTACAGGCTGCCAAGTGAGATTTTAAGGTGTCAAAGGATTAGATTTGTTATCAGATAGTTTCCTCAAAACGGAATGAAAAAGACTGCATTTAGGAGAACACAGGCAAATCATTAAAACACTGGTTTTTAATTTTTGATGTGATAAGTGAATGTTTTACTTTGAAACTAACTGCAGAGACAGATGTAGCTTTGCTTTTTTCACATAAAACATTAATTAAATTGACGAAATCCAGTAAACCTTGTGCTTTGCGTAGGCGTAGCGCCTGCCAATCCTGCAACCCAAACTACATCCAAGTTACGCAGGCTGCCTACTACTTGAAGAAGATATTCGTGTGCAGCCGCGGCACACTCGACCACCAGATGGTGACCAAAGCTCCAGCAGATGTCACTGGCACCAGGGACCTCTTTCTTACATTAGCCATGTAACAGGAGACAAGACTGAATGTATTCTGGCATCGAGGGCTGTATTTGGAGCGGCGCACGGGTCCTGGGTAGCGAGTTCCCGCCGAGCGAACTTTTGGGCCAGGCGCGTAATGCTTACTGTATGTCCACAATCAGGAGCTCACTCCGGGTTCTTCGTCACGCCGCAGTCTCCGTCAGAGCCAGCCTCCTCGCTCTGGATCCTGCAGCATAGCCTCTCTGCAGAAGAAGCCCCACCGACGTGAAGACTGATTCTGGATTTTGTAATATTTCTGGAATTGTTGTTCGTCGGACATAGAACATTCTTGTTTGAAAATAAACTCTGTCTCCTTTCGGGATGTGTTGTCAAATTTAGAATTTATATCGGACTTGGTCACTATCCTAAATGTGTTGTCAAATTTGAACAGACTTAATTATTTTTCTAAGTGACTCAAGAACATTACTACGGCAGTGTTTGTCTGAACGGTGTTGAGATCTTATGATCAGAGTTGTTTGCCTATCGTTTACAGTCAAGGCTTAGTACAGCGCGTTGTTGCCCTCGTTACCAGATAGCTAAATATTTTTGTGTTCTACTCGGAAGACTTCATTTGGGCTGCTTCTTTGCTAAGATAGTTCAGAACTATAAAACTTACTTTCCTCCTTCCAAGGGTTGGAAGACTGTGCTTAATAAAAAGAGTTTAGTTTGTTTCGTCACGCCGAAGATTTGTTACTATTAAGTTTAATTGTGTTTTTTCTTTTCAAATAGACTTTGTTCTTTTGATTATAACTGGACTGTTACATGTGTACTGCCTACGGTGGACTGTGCGAAAAAGACATGCTCCCACATTACTCGCCAAATTACTTCCATTGCTGTTGGTCACACGCATGTCTCTCCACTCCAGTGTATCTCCCACGCCATGCGTCACATCACTTGTCACGCCATGAAAGTTGGCCCCCTTTAGCAGTGAGGAACGGGACGGTATAGAAATCGTGGGAAGCTACTGGAGGGCGTTATCAGTTCACGAAAAACTCGGCCACCACCAACAAAGCGACAATACTGTTTTGGGGTGGCTTCCCTTCAAAACTGCTAGAAGCCACGAGCCTCCACGTAGGAGTAAGTACAGAGGGGTTATAATTATTAAACATTCGCCACTTGAGAGGGCCCCAATAAAAAACGAGAGATCACAGGACAATGGAACTTCATGGAAACATTTATAAGGACATGCGGAAGAGAAATAACGGGTATACGATTGAAAGAAATACACCTTAAATTTCATGTGAGAGGGTTCAAATCCGGTGATCTTGGCGGTTGCGAAATTTGGAATGATCTGCAAAGGATTCGATTTGCTCCTGGGAGAGACCGACAGCCAATTCCGCCAAAAATTGTTGAAGAAGTTACTGTTACGAAGGCTGAGAACGTTGGGGCCATTCTATGATTTTGAAGCAGTTCGCGAGCTATGTCACGATAACTGAACATTCCAGAATCCACCGTTCGAAAAGTCCTGCGAACAAGTGTGAAACAGTATCTGTACAAACTTCACATTACTCACCAACACGTGACGTCACTATCTGGTGTGGTCTCACGGTAAAATTCATGACTGGTCGACTTTTCTTTGAGGAACTCGGACCCATAAGCACCAAGAACATGCAACATGAACGGCATAGTTCACTATGATCTGCTCCGCGAACATGTGATCTCTGGCGTACGAGAAGTAGGTGCTTCGCACTCAACTGTTTTGATGCACGATGGTGCTCGTGAGGTCAGCCGGCTACTCCGTAATACGTATGGAGAAAATCGTATTATTCGCCCATCGTTACAGACTGTGTAACCATCAAGATCACCAGATTTGGAACCTCTCATGTGGAAATTAAAATGTGGCTATTTCAATGGTTCATTCTTCCGCATGTCTTTACATACATTTCCATAAAGTATCATTGTCTACATCTACATCTACTTATACATCCATACCTGACGGTGTGTGGCGGAGTGTATCTTGAGTACCTCTATCGGTTCTCCCTTCTGTTCCAGTCTCGTATTGTTCGTGGAAAGAAAGATTGTCGGTATGCCTCTGTGTGGGCTCTAGTCCCTCTGATTTTATCCTCATGGTCTCTTCGCGAAATATACGTAGGAGGGAGCAATATACTGCTTGACTCCTCGGTGAAGGTATGTTCTCGAATCTTCGACAAAAGCCCGTAGCGAGCTACTGAGCGTCTCTCTTGCAGAGTCTTCCACTGGAGTTTATCTATCATCTCCGTAACGCTTTCGCGATTACTAAATGATTCTGTAATGAAGAGTGCTGCTCTCCGTTGGATCTTCTCTATCCCTTCTATCAACCCTGGTACGGATCCCACACCAGTGAGCAGTATTCAAGCAGAGGGCGAACAAGTGTACTGTAACCTACTTCCTTTGTTTTCGGGCTGCATTTCCTTAGGATTCTTCCAATGAATCTCAGTCTGGCATCTGCTTTATCGACGATTAATTTTATATGGTCATTCTACTTTAAATCACTCCTAATGCCTACCCCCAGATAACTTATGGAACTGACTGCTTCCAGTTGCTGACCTGCTATTTGTAGCTAAATGATGAAAGATCTATCTTTCTATGTATTCGTAGCACATTACACTTGTCTACATTGAGATCCAACTGCCTTTCTCTGCATCATGCGTCAATTCGTTGCAGTTCCTCCTGCGATCACTCGTTTATGGTGGCCTTCTCAAGTTAGCGAAAGCCCAATTATAACCACGCTGCAGATCAGCGGATGTGCAAAATGATGCATGAAATAGTTATGGATAGAATTTTTTGATATGAGCGAGATAAGTCAGAAGGTGTCATCCGACGAGGTAACGTTGTATCTGTGAGGGAGACATGGACATGTAAGAGATGGAACTCAGAGAATGTCGCTGTAATGGCTCCGTGAGGAAGGTAAACGGGAACTGACAGGCGCGGAAAGAAATACAGTTGGAGATCAGGGATTCGAGAAGGGTCCATTCGAGACGGCATGAATATCTAGATGCTGTGGATGTGTGTAGCATGGCTCGCGAACACAATGGATGAAAGACTATAGTTATGTCCGTAAACGTACATATCGATTAGTAAACCGAGTGCCATAAAAAAGATCAATTTACATGATTCATATAACTCTATTAAAGAGTGTCATGATTTTAGATAAACAAATGTTATGTGGCATGACACAGCATGCGTGACGAATGAAACTAGCTGATGCGATGTAACGAACTATCACACAAATTTTTAAAACCGCCTGAAAGGCATGGATAGGCAACATTACATCGAGGAAACACCACAAGCAAAGCACGGAGAACAGAGTGCCCCTACAACTGTACTTGTGGATTTGTAACAAATAACAAGAAATTAATCGCCACTCAGCGTTAAATTCGTTGGTACCTAACCACCAGAAGGCGAGTACACGACCTTAAATTTGATTATGGCTTATCTGAACAAGAGAGCTTCGGTCATGCACTGCTGTTTTGAGCCCTTAAAGAAACGTGGGTCAATCATGAGGCACTTTAATTTAGGCTTCACATATCAATGAAACAAACGAACCAATTAATAATTGAAGTGAAAACATTAAAGCAAAAAAAAAAAAAAAAAAACAGTAAGAACGTGAAGGATAATAAAGTGGACCACAGCCAGAGGATTATTCTTGGTTATTAGTTTGTTCAAACCACACACAAGCTTATTCTGAATGTTGATGGCAGTAACGAAAGATAGATTAAATATATTGAACAGTGCATCGCATCACTTAAACTGAAACAAAATCCTGAAGTTCAACCGGTACATACAAGCCTTTGTACAGTCACACTGTCACCACCGATGAAACGTTCAACCACTGTTAGCCCCACTAAGAGTAAGTGCCCACTAGCACTCAGGGACCCAAAATATTTCCAGAAATGATGCACATTGAAGAATTTGTAAGTCCAGAGAAACACTCAAGCCAAAACGGCTGTCTGGCTGCACAAATCTTAACGAAACCAACCTCGCCGACCAAGAGACGAAGACCAAAAGACCATGAACACTGCTCTGAATACCTCTTTTAAAAAAAAGTCATGTTACCCCGTGCTTGACTCAAAGTAGCGGCTTACAATTTGACAATAACTTATAAGATTACAATACAATTTTTATACGTTTGAAACCTAAATGGTACATACTCTTGGTTGATTAGCAATCTGACGTTACGTTATCCAATTTTAAACATAGCTTAATAACACGCTTCGTTTACATTTTATACACCCCAAATCTGAGTGCAGGTACATAGTTAACTCGACAGTTTTATTCATCTTGGCGCTGCAGTCCTATCTTACTCAGATGATAGTCTAACACACATCAAGTTACTAAAACTCTTTAAATAAATATGAAGATAACAAGATATAGATTAGGTGGGATAAATCGTTTGGAGAAATATTTCCTTTGTCATTATTCTATTAATTATTGAATAAGTTATTTATAACAGTTTGTGTGTTTGTTTGAAAATATAGCAATATCCTCATTCCCTCGCTGACATCAGGGGCTACCAATCTCTGTGTGATAAGCATGTAATGTATGTATGTATCATTTGTTATTGATATTATAAATAAATTTCAGTATAAATGTTAATAACTTTGTGAATAATGACTTTCTACACGTGGTAACAATTTAAGTGACCTCTTCTCACTATCGCGAGTCCGATACTGCTTTCAGATTTTTCGTATGATGTCTGGAAGAAATTTTAGTGTATTCAGGGACTAAGTTTCATTTTGAACGTAGTCAGTCCCTGACCATTTTACTTCATTTTCTTAAGCACGTGGCGGCACATTCTACCCTGTCGCCTTGGGGTTGTCCAAGTCGCTGCCGTTGCGACCGTCCAAGAGGCTCGTCATATCCGTCCACAGCTCGCTTCAATAACTCGAGTATTCTTTTTCCGACCGTCCTTCTCACCTACCTGGCTCGACGACTACACAGCAACTTGCCAGCCACATATCGCTCAAATAAATACTCCCCTTTTGCAGTCAGATTTGTAGAAATTAGGGCACTGTGGTTTAGGTGTAGCATCTTTGAGTGGGAATTCAACCCAGCATTCAGGCGCCTAGCTTCAAACGCAGTCACACCTTAATTTTTAAATGAGAGTCATCAACAATGGTGCTCAAAGACTTTCAGTATAAGAAACCTCATTCGTTCTGTCAACTACCTTATGAAGGTAGCCGAAGAAAACGGACAGGAATTCAAGGCAACATCTAGGCCTTGGGATGGGAAACTGTATACAGGGCTATTACAAATGATTGAAGCGATTTCATAAATTCACTGTAGCTCCATTCATTGACATATGGTCACGACACACTACAGATACGTAGAAAAACTCATAAAGTTTTGTTCGGCTGAAGCCGCACTTCAGGTTTCTGCCGCCAGAGCGCTCGAGAGCGCAGTGAGACAAAATGGCGACAGGAGCCGAGAAAGCCTATGTCGTGCTTGAAATGCACTCACATCAGTCAGTCATAACAGTGCAACGACACTTCAGGACGAAGTTCAACAAAGATCCACCAACTGTTAACTCCACACGGCGATGGTATGCGCAGTTTAAAGCTTCTGGATGCCTCTGTAAGGGGAAATCAACGGGTCGGCCTGCAGTGAGCGAAGAAACGGTTGAACGCGTGCGGGCAAGTTTCACGCGTAGCCCGCGGAAGTCGACGAATAAAGCAAGCAGGGAGCTAAACGTACCACAGCCGACGGTTTGGAAAATCTTACGGAAAAGGCTAAAGCAGAAGCCTTACCGTTTACAATTGCTACAAGCCCTGACACCCGATGACAAAGTCAAACGCTTTGAATTTTTGGCGCGGTTGCAACAGCTCATGGAAGAGGATGCGTTCAGTGCGAAACTTGTTTTCAGTGATGAAGCAACATTTTTTCTTAATGGTGAAGTGAACAGATAGAATGTGCGAATCTGGGCGGTAGAGAATCCTCACGCATTCGTGCAGCAAATTCGCATTTCACCAAAAGTTAACGTGTTTTGTGCAATCTCACAGTTTATAGTTTACGGCCCCTTTTTCTTTTGCGAAAAAAACGATGCAGGACACGTGTATCTGGACATGCTAGAAAATTGGCTCATGCCACAACTGGAGACCGACAGCGCCGACTTCATCTTTCAACAGGATGGTGCTCCACCGCACTTCCATCATGATGTTCGGGATTTCTTAAACAGGAGATTGGAAAACCGATGGTTCGGTCGTGGTGGAGATCATGATCAGCAATTCATGTCATGGCCTCTACGCTCTCCCGACTTAACACCATGCGATTTCTTTCTGTGGGGTTATGTGAAAGATTCAGTGTTTAAACCTCCTCTACCAAGAAACGTGCCAGAACTGCGAGCTCGCATCAACGATGCTTTCGAACTCATTGATGGGGACATGCTGCGCCGAGTGTGGGAGGAACTTGATAATCGGCTTGATGTCTGCCGAAACACTAAAGGGGCACATATCAAACATTTGTGAATGCCTAAAAAACTTTTTGAGTTTTTGTATGTGTGCAAAGCATTGTGAAAATATCTCAAATAATAAAGATATTGTAGAGCTGTGAAATCGCTTCAATCATTTGTAATAACCCTGTATATCGGAATCCGGCTGTTTTATATGACATGCAACCTTTTAGTTGGTGTTTTGTTCCGACGGATAACGAATGTTGGGTAAAAAGGTTCCGAGCTACTCCGCTCTAATGTTTTAGTCATATTTTCACCTGAAGATGTGGCTTTTAACGTCACGAAACCGGTAGCGATAATAAAGGACTAAATACAGCTGAACCGGTTATTAATACCGAAGATGACTACTCATAGCTGTGGTTGCCCTACCTACAGGGTTGTCTGGTTATTATAAAGTGTCCAAATAATTCCGCGAAGCTCGCTACAGTTTCACTTTAACAGCAAGAGTGCGGAATCATTCAAACATATTGAATAGAAACGAGGTAGATGTGAACGGACGTCGATTGAGTTAATCGTGGACAGTACGCTATCACTGGTAACGGCTGTTCTTCTCACGGACAACTCCCGCGTCGGTTTTCACTGCGCTTTGAATTGCGTAATTGGCTTCGTTTACGCTTGCAATGTGCACCAGTTCAGCTCTCATCATCAATTCGAACAATCTAAATGTCATGTTAATCGCGGAGGACTGGTAATGTTGCTGAAATCGCATTTCGTTGCCTGATGGGCTTTGTGAGGTAAATGTATTCTTTATTCTCATGTAATTCATGTCTAGGGCAGTTACAGTTCGGATATAGTCAGGCATACTGTTAATATAATTCCATAATTTATCAATTACAGTTGGACAAAGTACACTACTGGCCATTAAAATTGCTGCACCACGAAGATCACGTGGTATAGACGCAAAATTTAACCGACAGGAAGAAGATGCTGTGATATGCAAATTATTAGCTTTTCAGAGCATTAATACAAGGTGTGGCGCCGGTGGCGACACCTACAACGTTCTGATATGAGGAAAGTTTCCAACCGATTTCTCATACACAAATAGCAGTTGGTCGGCGTTGCCTGGTGAAACGTTGTTCTGATGCCTCGTTTAAGGAGGAAAAATGCGTACCATCACGTTTCCGACTTTAACAAAGGTCGGATTGTAGTCTATCGCGATTGCGGTTTATCTCATAGCGACATTGCTGCTCGCGTTGGTCGAGATCCAATGACTGTTAGCAGAATATGGAATCAGTGGGTTCAGGAGGGTAATACGGAACGACGTGCTGGATCACAACGGCCTCGTATCACTAGCAGTCGAGATGACAGGCATCTTATCCGCATGACTGTAACTATCAGCTTTGAGACCATGGCTGCGGTTACCCTTGACGCTGCATCACAGACAGGAGCGCCTGCGATGGTGCTCTCAACGACGAACCTGGGAGCACGAATGGCGAAACGTCATTTTCTCGGATGAATCCAGGTTATGTTTGCAGCGTCATGATGGTCGCATCCGTGTTTGCCGACATCGTGGTGAACGCACTTTGGAAGCGTGTATTCATCACCATACTAGCGTATCACCCGGCGTGATGGTATGGCGTGCCATTGGTTACACGTCTCGGTCACCTCTTGTTCGCATTGACGGCACTTTGAACAGTGGACGTTACATTTCAGATGTGTTACGACCCGTGGCTTTATCCTTCATTCGATCCCTGCGAAACCCTATATTTCAGCAGAATAATGCACGACCGCATGTTGCAGGTCCTGTACGGGCCTTTCTGGATACAGAAAATGTTCGACTGCTGCGCTGGCCAGCACATTCTCCAGATCTCTCACCAACTGAAAACGTCTGGTCAATGGTGGCCGAGCAACTGGCTCGTCATAATGCGTCAGTCACTACTCTTGATGAACTGTGGTATCGTGTTGAAGATGCATGGGCAGCTGTACCTGTACACGCCATCCAAGCTCTGTTTGACTCAATGCCGAGGCGTATGAAGGCCAGAGGTGGTTGTTCTGGGTACTGATTTCTCATGATCTATGCACCCAAATGGCGTGAAAATGTAATCACATGTCAGTTCTAGTATAATATATTTGGCCAATGAATACCCGTTTATCATCTGCGTTTCTTCTTGGTGTAGCAATTTTAATGGCCTATAGTGTAAATAGATAGTGTGAACTATTATCTGAACACAACAGCGACACAGCAAGTCGATTTCCTTGATTTTTTCGGTAGCATCGCAGTGTAGTGTCAAGTGTAGTGTCTCGAAGTTGGTTCAATTTTTTTAAGAAATTGGAATAATGAACAGCAAACTATTTACAATCAGGTATGGGAACTGTCAAATAACAAAAATTAATTTCAAAATATTTGAAAAGGAACCATGCAGTAATCTTCATCTATTTTCTATCCAAATAACGGGAATTTTTAAAGAACGTTTTGCGGTTTCGGCGCAATAACGTTTAGCGAAAACTGACGGACTATCTCAGTGTTTCTAGAAAAGTGAGCTGTAGTGTGCTTTTGTCTCATAAGTCGAAGTGGTTATCTTTAATTCATTCAGCGAAGCGTAGTAACCAATCTGGATGGTCTGGCGTGGATTTGTTCCCAGCATTTCCAATATGTGAGTGGCCTGCCAGAAATAATAAACTGTCTTGATCGGTTGGAATCATGTACTACATCCTATTCCGAGGTTCATCGCTGTATGGGTTGGAAAACGTCTCTATCTTGTGGTTAAAAATCCATAATCAGTGCTGGTATTCTGCACCAGGCGTGACATGATCATTTCCGTGCGTACTTGTTAAAAGCTCGTGTACATAACTCGTTTATCATATTTTTATTTCTAACGTAATTTTGTCTTGTGAAACTATTAACCGATATTTGCATTAGAGTTGATTGTGATGTTCTTACGTCTTTTCTCCTTTTCTCCCATGGTTCTCAACCATATATCAGGGATTTCCCCACAAGTGTTTTCTATAGCTTCGATGTTGTTCCTTTAGGAGTTGGAGGTTTTATATTTATCGTTTTCTTTCGGCCTATATAAACCCGACTCATTTAATTTTATTTATAACATTATTATTCTAGCACAGATATTAAAATGATCTCTTTGCTCAACTACGCAGCGCTCAATCACCAACTTAGTTCGTACTTGCTAGCTTTCGTGAAATGATATCAGTTGCACTCTTTTATCAGTTGTGACGCTTACAGGTACCAGACTAGTCTCTTAACACCGTCGTCCATCTCTTATGCTCGTTAACGATTAAAAGTCTCGAGAAGAGCTCGAGATGACTTGCATTGATGTCTTAAGGCTGTGGTAGGATTGTTTTTAGTGTACCTGTTGTTTCCTATTTCTAGCGTCATTCTTATTGCAGTGCATTGGGTCTGTATGTCCTATATCAAATGAGGCAATATCCTTGCCACGTTAGTGGCAATTCTCGCTGTACACACATGCTAGTTGGAAATGTATAAACATGCTCTCAGAATAATACAGGTGCATAGAGGGATTAAGTAGTGTACGCCATTAAAATTACGAATTTACGTGTGTCTGAGACAAAAAACGGGTGACAAGATCAGACTGTTTAGTTATTTGTTCAGTAATTACTGTGTCAGTTGTAAATATCGTTGTGGCTAAGCTTCTGTGTAGATTAGTTTTGCCACCTTTATGTGAATGGAAACTCAGAATGGGTGCATGCTTTAGCGTCAGTAACAATTACCGAAATATTTTAGACGAATATCGAAGAATTAGCCTTGTCAGTGACTAAAGTTGGATTGATACTTTCAGATTTCTTCACCTAAAAGATACATTCACTTTGCGTACACAGTCCGTGGAAAAAATTCGTGAATGATTTTACTTCTGGCGTATAGGCAGTAACTACGACGACAACTTGCACTGACAGCTGTAGACAACAGATGTGCGAAGTTTCAAAGATTCTGACACGTGACAGAGTCATAGTGAACCACATAGAACACCGAAATATAAGCTGTGCACTACCCACGTTACGATACGAGAACGAAAGTAGCGCTCCTAGTGACCTGCCAACGAACCTCGAATACGGGAAAATATGGCGCAGAAATCCGTATTCCTGCTTTGCGAAACAAATTATGCACAGTCATGTCACCTACAAAACAGAATTTACGCATACACATCAAATAAGTTCGCAATCGCGAATAAGGACGACCGTCAGTTGTAGAATGGGATGACGACAATGAAAATTTGTGTCGGACTGGGATTCGAGCCCGGATATCCCGCTTATCGTGAGTGGTCGCCTTACCATTTGGCTATCCGTGCACGACTTACGGCCAGACCCAAACCTCCATATGTCGTCAACCAATCGTCTACAACCTGTACTCGTACATCCATTAAGTATGTTTCCATACAGCTCAGACATTGTACTTGAAAGTCGCTTACCTGGTATCGGCAGATGAATACAATATTGCAGGACCTGTGTTATTCTGTGTTTTCATCGTCCTCATTCCATTCTACAGCTGATGAGAACTCATTTGATGTGTTTCGTAACGCCTGAGGCCTCTGCAACCAAAAGGAACTTTGCATCGTAATCAGAATAACACATGTACTGCAATACGGTATCGAGTTTACACATATGTCGTGTTATAATTCACATTGATTTGTCAATAAAAATGGCGGTAGAGATATCACTTCTAGTAGCAGCCCACGACAGATCAAACATAAAAGTCGTATACGCAGTCACATCATGTGATGGAAAATTCTCGAGACAGGTGGCAAGAGAAAGAACAGCATCCCCACGAAAAGTGGCAACTATAAGGCAGGCATTGCCAACTTCAGCAGCAGCATTATTCAAATAAAAATCAAGTCGACCACCACGAAACACACACACACACACACACACACACACACACACACACATATATATATATATATATATATATATATATATATATATATATATATATATATGCACACTACACTACGATTACATGGTGTTCCAAAAATCGGATATCATAAACCGATTTCACAGTATCGATTCTGGAAATCCGTTTCTAGGTGCCGGTTTTCCATTTCCAGAACCGATTTTCGCTCTCATGTAAAAACACAACCGATTTTTAACGTTCTTGCATTGTCGGCTTGCGTCTTGTTTTCAAAAAATTCCACTGATGCGGACGGAGTGATTTATTGTGCAGTGAAGGATAAGCAAAAACAGTAGACTGAGCATGAAACTTTCTACGTTTAATATTTGCGTGAAGAGCAATAGCGAATGTGCTAACTGAATCAGAAAGTGAAACAGCTGTTTTCCATATGTCATATTTAAATGGCCTAGCAAATCCGCGTCGAACCTTAACATGTAAAACGACTGCGAAAATCGGTTTTAGAAACTCGGTTTTCGTCTTTTGGAAGATGTACAGTATGTAAACGAAGCAAATATTGTAAATTTTACTGTGTGCCAATTATCGCTTGGAAAAAAATGCGCATGTCGAAACCTAACAATTTTTTGTCATGACATGACAGAAACGGGTTTCGTCTCACAGTGTTCCTGATTACGACCTTTTGTGTGTGCTGCAGTTAATTGCGTTGTAAGTATGTTTGTATTCTGCTTTATTTTTTGCTTGCATCCGCAACACTGACTGAAGCAAATGTTTCCATATTTGTTTTTGTTCCATATAAAACATAAGCTGATTTCATTGCCTTGTGTTCTGTGGACAAATTTTATTTGTTCTTGATTCCAAATATGTGTATGAGTTGCTCGATTTACATGAACTGCAAGTGTATTGCTCATATACAACTTTATTTTTAATATTTTGATCATAGCTACCCTTCACCAACGGTTAAAGATCAGTAAACGGATCCAAAGCAGCCAACCAGTTGCAGTAAAAGGTAGCTCTAGTCGCCCTTTGACCACGGTTTTGATAGAGTAAGCCCATATTCTTCAGAGATACGTGTAACTGAAATTTCGCGTTGGAAAAAAACCAAATAATGAACAAAATGCGCTGTCAGCGTACATCAGTGACTGCAGTGTGTAGCTCATAACATGACCAAGACATTTTATTTGACTGGTTTTATTTTTGGATTTTAACTATTCTTACATGACAAGCCCTGATCATAGGGGCAAGTGTATTTAATAATGTATAAACTGGTGTGCGCTTACAGCATATTTTCGTTGGAGAAATGTCGAGTCGTTTCATTATTTGGTGTTTTTCCAATGTGGAATAGTTACATGTATTTCTGAAGAAGACTTGTTTACATCCGCCGAGACCAAGATGAAAATGGCAATGAAACCACCTTTTGTGGCAACCGGTTGGCTGCTTTGGCGTCATTTACTACTTCATTTTTGTTTCCATCCGTTTTTCGTACTTTCTCGCAATTAATGCAGAAGATCAAAATTTTCATTGGAATGGGAGGACTATTAAAGCACTTCGTTTTCTGTTAAAATGTCTTGTTTGTGGTACCGAGTAAGCCTATAACACTGTAGGGCGACGGAGAAAAGGAACATTGTTACTAAACAGCCGTAAATTTTACTACTCTATATTTTATTTAAATGAAGTCATAATCTATAGTTTTCGCATCTGTTAGTTACAATTATAAGGTCTCCAGTGGTACGTCACGTACAAAATAAATACAAAGTGTCCTGTTTTACACCTTATATTGACAGTACTGGATTGGCAGGAAACGCGAATTGGTACCAACTGCAGTCATAAATTTTACGTGGGTTTAATAATCTGTGGCTGATAAAGTGGTAACACATTTGCGTAAGTACTCTTGCAGTTTTAGCTTATACATAGAAGAAAACTTTAGTCACTAAGATTAGAAAGCAAGCTCAGTGGCAAGGAGGAAAAAACATCCAAAGCAGAAGTAGATACTCATTCTGTGACAAGATATAATGAAACTGAATATCAATTATGCTGTTAACTTGGAGTTCTGCATTAAATGCGAGAAAATATGGAAAATGCATGCCAAAGAAAATAAAGAGGAATACGACTAATGTACTGAAAACACATTTATACGGTGTGGTTTGTAAGCAAAACAAAATTTACGTAAGTGCACAAAACACTATGCAACGAAACCAGCTTCTGTTTCACACAAAACAAAAGATATGGAATCATCATTTACCTCACACAATGTTATTGATGCAAGCAAAAATCAGGCAGAATATGAGCAACATATTTACAACGCAATTCAAAGAGAACTGGAATAGTTTAGCACATATCAAAGCACTGCATGGGTTAAGTGCAGTACACACAAGAAATCGTAGCTAGAAATACAAATCGATAAAATCAGCTTCTGTATACAACGAAACGAAAACAGATATGGAAGAGTATTAATCTTCCAATAAGAAAACGATGTGGAGGAAAGACTGATAAACTTGCAGCGCTCCAGGTGGTCTCGTAGTGGATCAAGGTCGTGTTACTGGAGGTCCGTTATGTGTTTCAGCTACTTGGCGAGCCATCAAAATGGCATCGCCGTAAGACATATATTACAAGCAAAGTGCTGTAATTGAGTTCATAGCTGACAGGACTTGATCTTATCAACATGAACCTACCTCAAAAGCACAAAGCGCAGAATGGGTCTCTGACAGTCGCCAAAACCGTTGCAGGCGTGAGTAACAAAATCGAAAGCGAAGATAATGCTCATCGCATTTTCAGACGTTCTTGGCATTATCCACAGGCCTTATCTTGGTGAACCATCAGTGATCCATTCTGCACATTTTCTTTGTGCAGTAGGTAGGTATTGATAACACCATTTCTCAACACGTGTGAATTCAATTACAGCAAGTTGCTTAAACGAGTATCTTCAGCAGACGCTATTTGAATGGTTCACTACAACTATGCCGTCTGTCAGAATTATTGTAAGCTTCCCAAATCTGTTCTTTTTACTTGTTAGTTACTGCTATATCCTTGCTATACGCTTATACGGCAGGAATAAAATTAATCTCTGAACTTTATAGATGAACGATGTACACAAAAAAATTTGGGAACTTGATATTAATCATAGCGTGTTCATGGGGTGACAAGTAAATGAAATTCATAGACTGTTATTCATCACAGTACTTTCTATTATCCCAGAGCGAATGGAACCACCGTTTTGCCGAATCTGAGTGCAATGTCTGATCCCTTAACAGCCTCGTTCATTATTTCCAATTTTGTGTTCGAGCCGAGGGTTTGAGGTTCTCGTGGAAATAGGAGACCCTAACGTTGGTTGGCTATTAGAATTTGAGTTAAGATTGTGGCGGTTCAGTCAAATACACATTTTCAAAAATTCATTTCATTAATAGTGAAAGGAGTCCCCAGCGGGGGCTCGGGAGGGCAGCTGTCCCTGCCTCTCCGCCACCCCACCCGAAAAGAAATTGCGTGATGCACAAACTCAATGCGCTTAGCATTTCGCTCAGATACTGGGCACGTCTTGTTAACAATATGCTTGGGCACATACTTGCTCCCAATACCTATAATCAGGGGCAACTGTACACTATCCGTCGACGGGATGCGGGCATTACCCTGTTGCCCGTAGCTTACCTTGTAGTTGGGGCGACTGGAGGCTATATCCAGAATAGAATGTTAGTATTTCCATCATCAGAATTAATTACATGGTTAGGAGCCTGTCACATAAAACGGTTGTATTGCCCAAGTTTATTTCATCATTATCATCGTCGGCTTCTTCAGGATTAGTACTTGGCCTGGTCCCCTTTTTTTGTTGACCACGTCATCTCTTTAACAGACGCGAAATGTTTTTCTTCTCTAAAGGGTTATATAATATTGCATCTTTAGTTATCCTGTTACTAGATATACTTTGTTCATGTTTTTTGCAGATCAGTATTTTTCAGTTATAGTTATAATGTTGTAATGAATTCAACATGCAATTCTTGTATCAGAGCTTCGTTTATGATCGAACAATGAATATATCGCTACAAAGCGCAGGAACTTCATCTCTGATGCTTCAGTTCCACGCAATAGATCAAATATTAAGGTTCTATTTCGGTACCATACAGCAACAAAGGTATCGCTATTTCTCTGTAAAATTTAACTAAGGTTTCATTCAGTACGTTATGTTTCAATGTATATGTGTGGTTACACAGAAAGATCTGAATTAGCTCTACACCATGTGACTTGGGATATTTAAAACAACACTCTCGATATTTAAACTCTCTGTTCTTCAATTATTTGTCAATTGATAGCAATTTAGACTCTTACGTTTCCACTCCTTGAAATACCATTACTTTTGCTTTTTCCATCGATATTCTCATAACGTATTTAGCGGAAATTTGACTCAACCTATGTGTTGCAATTTGAACTTTTTCTTCACATCCTCCTATTATAACTTGATCATTGGCAAATGCCACCGTCATGAAATTAAAATCATCGCTTCATAATGCAATGTTTAATGTAATCAGTTATTTATGTATGATGTCGTGAAAACAAACATTAAAAAGGATGGGGGCAGTGTCCAGCTCCTTGATTGATATGGTTAAATTATGTCCTTTTCGTTGCTGTACGGATCATTATGTTATTATTTTTGTATAAAGAGTGAAATACGCTGGAGCTCCTATTTCCTTTATTGATTCCTATAGCATTTTCCGTTTTACGTTGTCAAACGCCTTTCTCGTAATCTACGAAACCATAATACCCAAGATTGTAATCTAACTTCTCTTCTTTTCTCATTTATTTGTGCCAAAGTGAAAAGACATTCAGACCAATGCTTATTTATTAAATGGAATTAGCAATGTAGTAACTGAGAGCGCAGATCACAGTCATCTCGATGATGGGTGCAGCGCTCAGCCTGTGGCGCTCCCCTGTTAGAGCCGGCCCTCGGTTGTCGTGAACGCCGAGTAGGGCCGCTGTGAGTAGAGTTGCGGCCAAGGCTATTGCACATAAAAGAAGAAATAGAAAAATGCAAACATTCACTCAAATGTCCAGTCAAAATTCTGCACGAACAAATCAACTTAAAACATAAAAAATATATTCCTAACTTTATTGAAATTATATAACATGACATCGGATAAAATCAATTTACAGGCAAAAGCAACACCAGTGAATATTATCAAAGACTTTGCTACTCCATAGATGAATAAGCCAACTATGTAACAATATAACATCGTTGACTTAGCTGTCAACGAATCTGCCGAAGTTACGAAAAATATAAAATAGGTCTTAGCGAATATTGCTCTGCAAGAAATTCCACTGCTGGAACATTATGTACAGAATCAGAATTTCATCTACACCTACACCTACGATAACAGAGTGACCTACATAAAACCTGTAAGCCTCCCGTACCCGTTAATCATCTTTGGTCCGATTGCTTGTGAAGTGGCAACAATTTCTCGGAAGTTGGCTACACTGCATTTCATCGGAAATTGAGCACAGGTGAGTGTTTCTGCGTGAGGTGTTAGGAGAAGCTCGTACTGTTTTTAGTGAAATACGGTAGTTTGCATTAGAACAGCGACCTGATATTATGGAATGTTACATAAAGATATGCTCCGTCAAAGAGTGTAAAGAAATGTTTCAAGCGAGGTATCCTGGTACGAAACTCCCCACGACCAGCATTATGTGTAAAATATGGAGAACTGGAGGACCAGTTCAGAATAAGGTGTATCTCGCACGTCGTGTCGTCGTATTAAAAGATATCAAATTAAAATTCTATGGTGTGATTGTGGTGGAAGAGTGAAATTTGAGGATCAGAAAAAAAGAGTTCATTATTGTAACTGGCTGTTAACATCAACTACTAACGTTCACTTGGACTTCTTGCTTTACTTCATGTCAGATAAGGCCTGGATTCATTTGTCATGTTACGTAAACCACTAAAATAGCAGAAACTTGTCGCAGGACGTTTCAAGAATTCTTCATGAAGAATTTCTCCACTCAGGGAAGATTGCTGTTCGGTGTGCGTTGTTCGGCATGAGGATTATTGGTTCCATATTTTTAAATTACACGTTAAACAATGCCGGATGTCTACAGATTTACGACTCCTTCTACGCACAATTAACAGTTGCAAAAAACCTGTATGTAGTATTCCAACAAGATGGAGCAATCGCTCACACATCCAACCGAAGTATAGCCCACACCATCAACGAGTCCATTGAAGACAGGCTCGTCAGTGGAAGCCTCTAACTCACAAGGTCCCACACTTAACATCGTTTGATTTTTATTTATAGGACACACAAAAAAGCTAAGTGTATGCTGATAATTCTTGAACAACAGACGATCTTAAACGGAACATTACTGGAGAAATTAGCAACATCACGCCTGCAAAATTACAGCGTATTGCTGATAACGTCATCGAACGTTGTCAACAATGCGAGGATGTACATGGCTACTACTTTCAGCATCTCTTATAAACAGGTAACAACATGTTTTTAACGTTACTACTATGTATTCCTTTTCAGTTAGTTCATTGTTACTTGAATACGGGATCGTGAGGCGTATCGTTTTTAAATGGGAGACACTGATTAGACGGCGACAGCATTAACGACTTGTTATGGAAGTGAGTGCTACGACAGACATATACAGGATTATTATTTAGTTACAAACAAACATAGAGACATACATTAACAACTCTCTATCTCTGCAGAAAGCTTCATAATGACCTAGGTGACTAAATAAGCTTGCAGCACCATAAAATAACATCTTAATAAAAAGACTTTGAATGTAGGAGCGTTCTGGCTTACTATACGTGTGTGAATGTGTGTACTATTGCTGATAAAAGAACTCGAACTCGAAAGCTAGTGTGAACGCTGTTTTCTGTTATGTGTTTCTGTGCTCCACGCATCGATCCGCTACGGATGAGTGATTGCCTTTCCGTTATTATTTTTATCGAACAATCTACTTCCAATGACAAAATTAAAAAGACAGGCTAAATTTTCCAAAAACTTTATTCCGGAAGCCATCGTCTGCAGTTTTATCATATGTCCTTTGATGTTAGCTATTTTTCATTGCTCATCGGTACGAGAATTTGCTCTCTGACAGACGTGCACTCGCAAATGCGAAGGAATGTTTGCACAGTTTTGTGTATTCTGTGGGGTACAAGTCAAACAAATTCATATGCCGATATCTAAAATAAACACTATATCAGGCAAATACTTCGAAAAAACTGAGCCTGCCAGCTAAAATTCGTGAAGTAATTTAGTGTATTCGTTCATCCAAACAAATCGTAGAAAAAACATGCACTGGGAGACAGGAGTCGGAAACAGTGCGTGAAAAAGTAGCATCCGTAGTTCAGAGGTAATTCCGTAGCCTATACGTGTGCTAAGTGCCCGCCGTTAAAGGAACTATCACCGAAATGAGATTTGTATGTGACGACGAAGTCAGCAGAGACGGAAGATAACCTTGGATTGGGAAAGGAAATCACCTGTAGTTTTTTTCCAAGCAGCCATCCTCACACTTGCCTTGAAAATTTTAGGAACCACGGAAGACCTAAACCTGGATGGGAACATTGGATTTAAGCCGTTGTCCTCCCCAGTGGGAGTCTGGAATCTAGTCACAGTTCTACCTCAGTCAAAAAATAATGATTTTGTAGAGTACGAAAAATAAGTAATATGGTGCGTTGCATTGAAGTATTTGGTGACAGAACGGAAAACATATTCTAAACCCGTCATCAAACGGGACGAGATAGCGTCCTTGGGCGAGGAACAGGTCGAGTTTTATGACGTCATAGTGTGGAATTTCACGTTCTACAGAATTCCTCAGCTTGAAAGACTGTGAATAAGAGAAGTCGTGTTTTTGCATCGTGAACAGGAACGTAGTCAGTAAGATGCAAGATTGGTTATATGTCACAAGCAGAGCTTGTGAGATGCCGCATTGGATTTTGTCGTTTTCATTTGAAGCACACATTTGATGGATCTAATATTACAAGTTAACATCCTGTGAATATATTCTGAAAATTGCCAGAACTGTGAGGATTGTTACGGCTTGTTGAAAAAAAAATGACGGGTAACGTTATATTGCTGGTACAGGAATTTTAGTATTTGATTGTAGTACAACTAGCATATTATGGAAGTATACCGTTCCAAGGCAATGGCACATTGAAAATTTATCAAAAACGCGTTGTTTTTCGTAGGATTTGCTATAATTTAATAGCAGTTAATAGTATTTCGGTGATAAAAGCCTTCAGGAGACCGTAACATAAAAGACATGGTCTTATGTTACACAAATTTAACGTACTCTGATGCAAAGAGATGCTACGGTCGCAGGTTCGAATCCCGCCTCGGGCGTGGATGTGTATGATGTCCTTAGGTTAGTTAGGTTTAAGTAGTTCCAAGTCTAGGGGAGTGATGACCTCAGATGTTAAGTCCCATAGTGCTTAGAGCCATTTGAACTATTTGATGCAAAGAGACATGGAGTTACGAAGTCAAAGGTAGTTGGTTTATGTCATACTGTGACGAAATATTTTTTTATTCGTCTTCGCGTTTTCCAAAACCTTTCCCAAAAGTTTTTCTTATTAATTTAGTATAACTATATGCTGTATTATACGACTGTAAGTATATGCAGGAGCGCACTATCTCTCAGGAGTGTGTTTGCTCGATTTTGTGAACATGCCTGGAAACACTGACTAAAGAATTTATTTTCTACGTCACTGACAAATTCGATCTCACTTCAATATTTATTTACTCACCCAAGAAACGTTCTACATTGTGGGAAAGAAAACTCAATATTGTTTATGTTTGTGTCCACAATCACACATTTAGTCTCTCTCTCTCTCTCTCTCTCTCTCTCTCTCTCTTTCTTTCTCTCTAGCACACACACACACACACACACACACACACACACGCATACACACACCCGCGTGCGCGTGCCTACATATGTACAGAAAGTGTAACAGTAACCCATCCTACATATTACAAAAGTGGATGTACATTTGTATGTTCACATCTCCTCGTAAACCACTAGATCAATTTCAACCAAACATAGCACACATATCACTTACTGTCTGGAAAGAACCACTATGTGGGTGAGAACCACCTACCTCTCAAAGGGATGGTGGTGGCCGTGGGGTTCAAAAAGACGCGTAGCTCACTACATGCAAATAGCCAGACTATATTAATCCCGCATGAGAGCATTTAATAACTTGCAACAAACTTGACACACAATTTCAAAACTTTACAAGGCTTTTTCTCATCCTCTTCCCCCACCCCACACACACACAATTCCTCCCCACACAAAACGACGAAACGGAAAAATGTTTATCACTTTCAACATTTTCGCTGTTCATCTGCATCATACATGACGTTTCAATTAAAACTTCTCGCAACATATTTCACGGACAGCGTTCCCATATACATGTACCTGGAAATTGTGTCACTCTACGACACATAGCTCACGAGATATAATAGGAGGAGGAGATGTACTAATAGAATTGTGGGCAACGTTGAATACTCAGATAGTGCTGAAATACGTAAATATGTTATTTTCTGACTTTATCTACAAGAGAGATTTCATTACTTGCAGTAAGTTGTTATCCTTTTTTTATTGTTTGTGTTTCACATGTTCTGAAAATTCTGCTACTGAATAGAAACAGAGATCTTGTAAGAATATACCGAGGGTTTTACTAAAAAGTGAAAATGATGAAATACTTTGTATCTTATGTGGAAGACTGTTCTAATTTAGTGTCCCACTATTCGTAATGGATATTTTATAAGCTGATATCTTTACTGACTGGACAGGAAACTTCCCTTTTTGCCGAGTGAGATGTTCATGTCATGGATACTGAAATTTTCATTTATGGATACTGTATATAGAACAATACGGCAAACATATGGACCAGGGCTGGAAGGAGTTTTACGCCCATCCATTTTCGAAATGAAGCAAGGTACAGCAGGCATCTGACGCTGTAGGGCATTGCAATCACAAATCATGATGAGGGTCACGTTAGTTGTGATGTACCACCTCTCTTCTAAGCATGCACCAACCACAAAATGTAAACAACTTTTGACGTGCTTAACGATGAGAAACATATCCCGTTTGAGGACGGCTTAAGTAACATGAAGATATCTAGCGAGTTGGTTAATGGTCCATGGCACTTTCTGCTTCGGTTGAGAGCAGCTGCGTAGCTTTGTGCAGCGGCAACTGCGCTTCGAGGGTGTGCGCAGTCCTGTGCTGCAGCCACGCTGATCTGGGACTGAATATGGTGGTGATCAGATGACACTTCATGACTTGCTGTACTATAGTCCGTTTAAAATTACTTGCCGCTACGGTGTTGCCACATCGGCCGCGATACTACCTTTCGGTTATACCCTGAAGCGCCAAAGAAACTCGTATAGGCATGCGTATTCAGAGATATGCAAACAGACAGAGTACGGCGCTGCTGTCGGCAACGCATATACACTCCTGGAAATGGAAAAAAGAACACATTGACACCGGTGTGTCAGACCCACCATACTTGCTCCGGACACTGTGAGAGGGCTGTACAAGCAATGATCACACGCACGGCACAGCGGACACACCAGGAACCGCAGTGTTGGCCGTCGAATGGCGCTAGCTGCGCAGCATTTGTGCACCGCCGCCGTCAGTGTCAGCCAGTTTGCCGTGGCATACGGAGCTCCATCGCAGTCTTTAACACTGGTAGCATGCCGCGACAGCGTGGACGTGAACCGTATGTGCAGTTGACGGACTTTGAGCGAGGGCGTATAGTGGGCATGCGGGAGGCCGGGTGGATGTACCGCCGAATTGCTCAACACGTGGGGCGTGAGGTCTCCACAGTACATCGATGTTGTCTCCAGTGGTCGGCGGAAGGTGCACGTGCCCGTCGACCTGGGACCGGACCGCAGCGACGCACGGATGCACGCCAAGACCGTAGGATCCTACGCAGTGCCGTAGGGGACCGCACCGCCACTTCCCAGCAAATTAGGGACACTGTTGCTCCTGGGGTATCGGCGAGGACCATTCGTAACCGTCTCCATGAAGCTGGGCTACGGTCGCGCACACCGTTAGGCCGTCTTCCACTCACGCCCCAACATCGTGCAGCCCGCCTCCAGTGGTGTCGCGACAGGCGTGAATGGAGGGACGAATGGAGACGTGTCGTCTTCAGCGATGAGAGTCGCTTCTGCCTTGGTGCCAATGATGGTCGTATGCGTGTTTGGCGCCGTGCAGGTGAGCGCCACAATCAGGACTGCATACGACCGAGGCACACAGGGCCAACACCCGGCATCATGGTGTGGGGAGCGATCTCCTACACTGGCCGTACACCACTGGTGATCGTCGAGGGGACACTGAATAGTGCACGGTACATCCAAACCGTCATCGAACCCATCGTTCTACCATTCCTAGATCGGCAAGGGAACTTGCTGTTCCAACAGGACAATGCACGTCCGCATGTATCCCGTGCCACCCAACGTGCTCTAGAAGGTGTAAGTCAACTACCCTGGCCAGCAAGATCTCCGGATCTGTCCCCCGTTGAGCATGTTTGGGACTGGATGAAGCGTCGTCTCACGCGGTCTGCACGTCCAGCACGAACGCTGGTCCAACTGAGGCGCCAGGTGGAAATGGCATGGCAAGCCGTTCCACAGGACTACATCCAGCATCTCTACGATCGTCTCCATGGGAGAATAGCAGCCTGCATTGCTGCGAAAGGTGGATATACACTGTACTAGGGCCGACATTGTGCATGCTCTGTTGCCTGTGTCTATGTGCCTGTGGTTCTGTCAGTGTGATCATGTGATGTATCTGACCCCAGGAATGTGTCAATAAAGTTTCCTCTTCTTGGGACAATGAATTCACGGTGTTCTTATTTCAATTTCCAGGAGTGTATAAGACAACAAGTGCCTGGCGCAGTTGTTAGATCGGTTACTGTTGCTGAAATGGCAGGTTATCAAGATTGAAGTGAGTTTAAACGTGCTGTTATAGTCGGCGCACGAGCGACGAGCCACGGCATCTCCGTACGAGCATTTCACTAGCGTGTCGACAATCCGGTAAAACATCAAATCTCCGACAACGTTGCGGACGGAAAAAGATCCTTCAAGAAGGGACCAACGACGGCTGAAGAGAATCGTTCACCGTGACATAAGTGCAACTCTTCCGCAAATTTCTGCAGATTTCAGAGCTGGGCCATCAACAAATTTCAGCAGACGAAACATTCAACGAAACATCAGCGATATGGGCTTTCGCAGCCGAAGGCCCACTTGTGTATCCTTCATGACTGTACGACACAGAGCTTTACGCCTCACCTGGGCCCGTGAACACCGACATTGGGCTGTTGATGACTGGAAACATGTTGCCTGGTGGGACGATTCTTGTTTGAAATTGCATCGAGCGGATGGACGTGTACGAATATGGAGACAACCTCAAGAATACATGAACCCTGCACTGTTTAAGCTGGTGGAGGCTCTGTAATGATGTGGGGCGTGTGCAGTTGGAGTGATAT
This sequence comes from Schistocerca cancellata, assembly GCF_023864275.1. Taxonomy (NCBI): domain Eukaryota; kingdom Metazoa; phylum Arthropoda; class Insecta; order Orthoptera; family Acrididae; genus Schistocerca; species Schistocerca cancellata. The sequence goes on from NC_064626.1 coordinate 307,012,571, forward strand.
GCGACCCCTGATAAGTCTAGATACGACTCTGACATGAGACACGTACGTAAGCATTCTGTCTGATCACCTGCATCCATTCATGTCCATTGTGCATTCCAACGGACTTGAGCAACTCCAGCAGGACAATGCTACCCTCCACACGTCCAGAATTGCTACAGAGTGGCTCCAGGAACACTCTAGTGAGTTTAAACACTTCCGCTGACCACCAAACTCCCCAGGTATGAACATTATTGAGCATATCTGGGATGCCTTGCAACGTGCTATTCAGAAGAGATCTCCACCCCTAGTACTCTCACTGATTTATGGACAGCCCTGCAGGATTCATGGTGTCAGTTCCCTCCAGAACTACTTCAGACATTAGTCGAGTCCATGCCACGTCGTGTTGCGGCACTTCTGCGTGCTCACTGGGGCCCTGCACGATATTCACGCAAGTTTACCAGTTCCTTTGGCTCTTCAGTGCAGGTGTCACACAAATACGACGAATCACTTCACAAATGCTGCTGTTGTATTACTCGGAGCAGTGTTGGATGTGAGCGCTCGATAAGTGTAGAGCCGCGCAGGATTAGCTGAGCAATCTAAGGCGCTGCACTCATGGACTGTTCGGCTGGTCCCGGCGGAGGTTCGAGTCCTCCCTCGGGCATGGGTGTGTGTGTTTGTCCTTGGGATAGTTTAGGTTAAGTAGTGTGTAAGCTTAGGGACTGATGACCTTAGCAGTTAGGTCCCATAAGATTTCACACACATTTGAACATTTGATATGTGTAGAAAATGCGAGGCTCTCTGTCTGCAGCTGGTTTTAAGCGACAAATGACTGAACTGCGGCAGGAGACTCGTTTTACAGCTCTGAATTTAAACTAATCTCCTAAGCTAACCACAACCTTGTGATGTGTAATGTATCCCCGAAAGCGGTGATCAACAATCTGCGCCACAACTAAAATCAAGAACGCTTTGTTCACAGCTACGAGTATTAACCTATACGAGCAAAGTCAAGACAGAAAAAGTTTCAGCGCTAAAAGCAAACTACACTCCTGGAAATGGAAAAAAGAACACATTGACACCGGTGTGTCAGACCCACCATACTTGCTCCGGACACTGCGAGAGGGCTGTACAAGCAATGATCACACGCACGGCACAGCGGACATACCAGGAACCGCGGTGTTGGCCGTCGAATGGCGCTAGCTGCGCAGCATTTGTGCACCGCCGCCGTCAGTGTCAGCCAGTTTGCCGTGGCATACGGAGCTCCATCGCAGTCTTTAACACTGGTAGCATGCCGCGACAGCGTGGACGTGAACCGTATGTGCAGTTGACGGACTTTGAGCGAGGGCGTATAGTGGGCATGCGGGAGGCCGGGTGGACGTACCGCCGAATTGCTCAACACGTGGGGCGTGAGGTCTCCACAGTACATCGATATTGTCGCCAGTGGTCGGCGGAAGGTGCACGTGCCCGTCGACCTGGGACCGGACCGCAGCGACGCACGGATGCACGCCAAGACCGTAGGATCCTACGCAGTGCCGTAGGGGACCGCACCGCCACTTCCCAGCAAATTAGGGACACTGTTGCTCCTGGGGTATCGGCGAGGACCATTCGCAACCGTCTCCATGAAGCTGGGCTACGGTCCCGCACACCGTTAGGCCGTCTTCCGCTCACGCCCCAACATCGTGCAGCCCGCCTCCAGTGGTGTCGCGACAGGCGTGAATGGAGGGACGAATGGAGACGTGTCGTCTTCAGCGATGAGAGTCGCTTCTGCCTTGGTGCCAATGATGGTCGAATGCGTGTTTGGCGCCGTGCAGGTGAGCGCCACAGTCAGGACTGCATACGACCGAGGCACACAGGGCCAACACCCGGCATCATGGTGTGGGGAGCGATCTCCTACACTGGCCGTACACCACTGGTGATCGTCGAGGGGACACTGAATAGTGCACGGTACATCCAAACCGTCATCGAACCCATCGTTCTACCATTCCTAGACCGGCAAGGGAACTTGCTGTTCCAACAGGACAATGCACGTCCGCATGTATCCCGTGCCACCCAACGTGCTCTAGAAGGTGTAAGTCAACTACCCTGGCCAGCAAGATCTCCGGATCTGTCCCCCATTGAGCATGTTTGGGACTGGATGAAGCGTCGTCTCACGCGGTCTGCACGTCCAGCACGAACGCTGGTCCAACTGAGGCGCCAAGTGGAAATGGCATGGCAAGCCGTTCCACAGGACTACATCCAGCATCTCTACGATCGTCTCCATGGGAGAATAGCAGCCTGCATTGCTGCGAAAGGTGGATATACACTGTACTAGTGCCGACATTGTGCATGCTCTGTTGCCTGTGTCTATGTGCCTGTGGTTCTGTCAGTGTGATCATGTGATGTATCTGACCCCAGGAATGTGTCAATAAAGTTTCCCCTTCCTGGGACAATGAATTCACGGTGTTCTTATTTCAATTTCCAGGAGTGTATAATTCCTCGCGGTCATTGGTTCCCTGGAACTATACTATCACTGGCTACATGAGCTGCAACGTTACTAGCCGATGAGCAGTCTTAATCCACACTTGGCTGCAGATTATAGACGACAAAGACAGATTCCAGACGAAAAAAGAATGAGTGGTAGAAAAATAGGAGCAACTAAAAAAGTCAATACGATGATGAAAATGACGTGAAAAAGAATTAGAAATAAAAATTACATTTAAACCAATTAATTGAATAAGAATGATAATCAAGCTGTTTTAATTAGATGCGAAAATAAAAACATTTCGCGACAATTTAACCCACAATCTTCCATGTAGGAGGTTGTTGCGCTAACAGTTGCGCTAAGATACAACACTAAAACAGGTTGTTATGTGTCTGACTGTCAACACGAGGTCGCAATAATGAATTGCAGCCTTCAAAAATTCGGTTTCACGTAATGTCATGCGAAGGTTATCTAATGTAAGCTGATCTCTGCGATTATGATAACCGCACATGCGTCGATGAATCACCTCTTGTGTGAGAGTTTCCAGTAGTGTTTAGGAAGTGTTTTCTACGAAACGTGTGTATTTCATTAGCGTCGTTAGATGTGTGTGTTGTATGTGGCGTGGTTATCGTGTGTAATGAAATACGAAATAAAAGTGCCAGATACAAACACATCAAAACAGAATGCCGGACAAGGCATCCGAAGTGAACTGACCAACTGTGCCAATCTGCCGATGGGCAACGGTTAGGGCGTGACGGTGAGAGCCAGCCGCGGTGGCCGAGCGGTTCTAAGCGCTTCATTCCGGAACCGCGCGACTGTTACGGTCGCAGGTTCGAATCCTGCCTCGGGCATGGATATGTGTGATGTCCTTAGGTTAGTTAGGTTTAAGTAGTTCTAAGTTCTAGGGGACTGATGACCTCAGACGTTAAGTCCCATAGCGCTCAGAGCCATATGAACCATATGTGACGGTGAGCACTCTGATTGGAGGATACCAGCTCCAACGCGTGAAGTGCCAACTACCAAGTAATTTTAATCAGACGATAAGGGACTTCTATGCCTGGTGTTTGTGGGAGACGCCCATCCCGTATTCTAGGAAACTGTATGTGACACTGATTGACAAAGTCAAAAGAAGAACTGAGGTAACGTTTGTGTTTGACAGTCTGTAAGACCCCTACTGATTTACATATGTTAATGCTAATTTTAGGATTCTTCCTCCACTTCTTCACTGATCAATTTCATACTTATCATTGAATAACAAGTAGACTGATTTTATTGTTTATTTCTAAGTAGTTTTTTGCGTATCGGGCCATCTTCAGGAAACAACTGACGATCTGCAAGGGACATACGTTCTTAGGTAAGCAAACATTATAGGCAAAGTTCCAGTCCACTTGCACAGAATGCTTGACACCAAAGTTTAAAAATAACCTTAGTGATCAACATTCTGTGCAAGTGGATTGTATCATGGTTTATTATAATTATCCTAGTCAGTTGTTTCCTGAAGATAGCCCAATAAGCCTAAAACTAGTTAGAAATAAACAAATAATTAGTAGAAAAGAACAATTAACTTGTTGTTCAACGTCAAATATATCACTGCCTCTTCGAGGGAGAAACTACTTGTGGACAAAATCAATAGAATTTATCTATATGTTCGTCCAATTTATTACTCTAGATTATGTGGAAGGGTCATAGAAAATTTAAGATAGGAACTCAGGAACGTCATGACTCCATCGGCGATTGGTTTTACTAAAGCATATAACAGTATCAACAATTTAAGTATGGGAGATCGGGGCTGGATAGCATAGATTTTGGTTTTTCATTTTTGTACGTTATTTGGATAGACTCTGCTGAATTCGATAGATAGCCTAACTTTTGACTACTAAGTCATGTAAGACCCATCAATTGGATATGCGTTTAAGCAGCCCAAAATACACTTTTTCCTAAAGCTTGCAAGTGGGCATAACCTAATGTGGATCGCAATATTTACGCAGAACAAACCAATATTCGAGAAAAAAGTTCTTTTCAAAGAATAATTTTTTCTCAAAATAAATTCGCCAGGAATAAATAACATTTGAACAAAAATAATTCTGCTTAAATGTGTGACCAAGACAGAAACTTAAATGTGAGAGCAAACAATGAATTGTGTAAAAAAATTCTGCTTATCAATATAGCTACCAATACTCATTAGAATAGAAATAATGTTTTAAATCAACCATGAGGAGTTTTGCGCTCGGTTACGTGAGCAGACAGATTCAATTTTTGCGCACAATTTTACTTTGGTCATATCAAACGATATCAGCCTCATCTGGCCACTTCCAGTTTTCCCCCTTCTTGATCATGGTGGACACGCGTCTCTCGTTGCCATTCGTTACGACAATCTTCTAAGGGTACTGGAGGATATGGTACTTCACGACAACAAAGTACTTTACATGACATTCAGGGTGACCAGGACAGCTTGAGATTAAGGGGGATTCGTTATTGGTCTTGTTCGATGTGACTTATTGGAATCTTTTGAAGTTCTGCATGGTTCATGGAAAGTGTCGAATGAGAACGCCACCATCGTCTTGAGACTTACATTGCAAGATGTTCGGGTTCCGAACTGTCATTAAGGAAGTCCAAGCTGTCCTCGCTTTCGGCATAGCTAATGTCTGACACGTCGTCATAAGAATCCTTAGAAGAAATTCAGATCGATGTTTTGTGAAAAGCCGGCCGGGGTGGCGGAGCGGTTCTAGGCGCTACAGTCTGGAACCGCGCGACCGCTACGGTCGCAGGTTCTAATCCTGCCTCGGGCATGGATGTTTGTGATGTCCTTATGTTAGTTAGGTTTCAGTAGTTATAGGGGACTGATTACCTTAGAAGTTAAGTCCCATAGTGCTCAGAGCCATTTTTTTTGTGAAAAGTTTTTCTTTTTCGACTTGCCAGACTTAGGCATGTCGCCTTTCTTGAGTGTACATAGCTTTTTCTTCTTACTAGCCCTTGCAAGTTTTGATGAGACTGTCTGTTAGAATATCAGTAAATCTGTTTCTGTAAAGGTTGGACTGACGTCATGACCCCGCTTTAGGAAAAGGGCGAATTTCTTCTAAGGTGATATGTATTTATTAATGTTTTACAGTCACTGTTTGTAAATGAACAGCAGCAGAGAGGTTAGTTGGCATGGGTGTGAGGCGAGCTATGCCACCTGGCCCAGTAGCAAACTACGCCAAGTATCCCCAAGGGAATATGAAAACGAAGTGGATGCCATACAATCACAAACATCAAAAACAAAAGATTATGACATATACATCCAATCATAGTCAATCACTCTTTCGAAAAGCGCCATCAGTACCGGTAGCGCCCCAAATTGGTCTACAGGTTCGCTAGAACAAAAAAATGCACTCCTGAAAATGGAAAAAAGAACACATTGACACCGGTGTGTCAGACCCACCATACTTGCTCCGGACACTGCGAGAGGGCTGTACAAGCAATGATCACACGCACGGCACAGCGGACACACCAGGAACCGCGGTGTTGGCCGTCGAATGGCGCTAGCTGCGCAGCATTTGTGCACCGCCGCCGTCAGTGTCAGCCAGTTTGCCGTGGCATACGGAGCTCCATCGCAGTCTTTAACACTGGTAGCATGCCGCGACAGCGTGGACGTGAACCGTATGTGCAGTTGACGGACTTTGAGCGAGGGCGTATAGTGGGCATGCGGGAGGCCGGGTGGACGTACCGTCGAATTGCTCAACACGTGGGGCGTGAGGTCTCCACAGTACATCGATGTTGTCGCCAGTGGTCGGCGGAAGGTGCACGTGCCCGTCGACCTGGGACCGGACCGCAGCGACGCACGGATGCACGCCAAGACCGTAGGATCCTACGCAGTGCCGTAGGGGACCGCACCACCACTTCCCAGCAAATTAGGGACACTGTTGCTCCTGGGGTATCGGCGAGGACCATTCGCAACCGTCTCCATGAAGCTGGGCTACGGTCCCGCACACCGTTAGGCCGTCTTCCGCTCACGCCCCAACATCGTGCAGCCCGCCTCCAGTGGTGTCGCGACAGGCGTGAATGGAGGGACGAATGGAGACGTGTCGTCTTCAGCGATGAGAGTCGCTTCTGCCTTGGTGCCAATGATGGCCGTATGCGTGTTTGGCGCCGTGCAGGTGAGCGCCACAATCAGGACTGCATACGACCGAGGCACACAGGGCCAACACCCGGCATCATGGTGTGGGGAGCGATCTCCTACACTGGCCGTACACCACTGGTGATCGTCGAGGGGACACTGAATAGTGCACGGTACATCCAAACTGTCATCGAACCCATCGTTCTACCATTCCTAGACCGGCAAGGGAACTTGCTGTTCCAACAGGACAATGCACGTCCGCATGTATCCCGTGCCACCCAACGTGCTCTAGAAGGTGTAAGTCAACTACCCTGGCCAGCAAGATCTCCGGATCTGTCCCCCGTTGAGCATGTTTGGGACTGGATGAAGCGTCGTCTCACGCGGTCTGCACGTCCAGCACGAACGCTGGTCCAACTGAGGCGCCAGGTGGAAATGGCATGGCAAGCCGTTCCACAGGACTACATCCAGCATCTCTACGATCGTCTCCATGGGAGAATAGCAGCCTGCATTGCTGCGAAAGGTGGATATACACTGTACTAACGTCCATTCGGCGAGGAAGAGCGTCCACAAAATTTTGCAGTTGTAAAGCTAATCATTGATAAAAATGGTTTTGGAAGAGCTACCAGACGTTTGGAATGTTGAATTCTACGATCCATCCGCTGGTCCAAATAATTCCAGACAGTATGTATTTGGTTAAAATGGAATTATTTAGCGGATCAGTCGAGATGCGATATGGAACTTTGTGTTTATCAAATCAGGAACATTCCCCTGTCTATCCAAAAATTTTCGAGAGTGGATTAATAAAAACAGAGAAAAGTTAGGTTGGTGGTTGTAGTGCTTCGGGTATTATATATAGCCCCCGACCCCGCACCACCCACGAAAAGCCCTCCTTAGGTATGTTGTTCAATTCGCGCGTCGCATTGACTTGAATGTCAGTTACGTCGCCAGTACTTTGACCGGTCATATACACTTCTACAGTCTGTCTTTTTGTGACGGGTTCGTGGTGATAACTGTAAGTTTCGTCATCCGTAACGACTTTCTTCCAGGAAAGAACTGTCCACGTTTATCATTTGAACCAAGTCGCGGCAGGCGTCCGCGGTCGTTGCTTTTTTTCGGGAGTCAAGGTGTGCGGCACAAACTTTGCAAATACTTTTCACTTCTTCAAAACATTCTAGAGACTGTCTTTAACATTTCATTTCGAGATGTTGCTACATTGTGGTTTGTCACACAATAACGTTGACACACTACTTAACTGGTCGAATGTACGTATGTTGCACACATAGTTAGTCCAAGGTGTACTTACTGCGCTGACGTCGCGTATACGCCAGGAATAATATCAGACTCGGAACTTATTGGACGGGCGGTGTTTGGATACACACACGTGAACACGGCTAGTGTCATCTTGGAAGGCGGGAGTGTCCTCAGCATACTCATAGTGAAAATGTAGAAGAAAGGGCAGCACTTTGTTACCTAGAATGTTGAAATGAACATCCTGGTTCATGACTGAGGTTAACGTGAAAGAATGAGCCCAAATCATGGTACGAAAGACACCCGTAAAACATAATAGAATCACCTGTGGCTTGAAATTTACGGCTCCACTCGCTGCAGCTTAAACGCCTCATTGGGTCGTCGCTGTGCTTGACGCCTTACATAATTATAAAAATAACGACACACCTCCACTCACCTACTGTCCATTTTCTCTGAAGATTGGCCCATTGAAGTAGAAACTTTGTGGAACATTATTCCTTGCTGTAATAGGTATTTTCAACCTTGCAAAAAGGGAGCATGACATTAGAAATTTCGAAGTCCGAATTTGTAAGAAAGGAATTTAAATTCCTCGAGTGAATCCAAGTCATGGTACGGAAAACATCTGCAAACTTAACAGAACAACTTCTGACCTGAAGTAGAGCTTCCACATCTGATGAACTGAACGGCTCATGAAGCAGTCGGTGCACTCGGTGCCTTTTATCATTTGAAAAGAGGCAAAACCGCGACTCGTCCAGTCACAATCTTGTCAACGTTCTATGTTGTTTGTTCCATTCGATACCTCCAGCTTGATTTACCGCTGTGAACTCCGGCCTTTTTTGAGGTAGCCGTCTCCAAACGTCCATTACGTGCAGTTCGCTTGGCAATGTTCGCTCAAAATCTGCTAAAACTAATGTATAGCATTAGCAAATACACTGAGGCGACAACAGTCATGGGATAGTGATATTCACATATACAGATGGCGATAGAGTCGCGTACACAAGGTATAAAAGGACAGTGCATTGGCGGAGCTATTGTTTGTACAGGTTTTCGACGTGATTATGGCTGCACGACGAGAATTAACAGACTTTGAAAGCGGAATGTTAGTTGGAGCTAGACGCAAAGGACATCTAATTTCGGAAATCGTTAGGGAATTCAGTCTTCTGAGATCCACAGTGTCAAGAGTGCGCCGAGAACGTCGGGTTTTAGGCGTTACCTCTCACCACTGACAACGCAGTGGCCGACTTACTTCATTTATCAACCGGGAGAAGTGACGTATGCGTAGAGTTGTCAGTGCTAACACAGAAGCGAAACAACGGCAGAAATAAATGAGGGCCGTACAACGAACGTATCAGTTAGGTTAGTGCGGCGAAATCTGGCATTAATGGGATACGGTAGCAGACGACTGATGTGAATGCTTTTGCTAACAGTATATCGTCTGCAGCGCCTCTCCTGGGTTCAAGATCATATGTTGCACTCTAGACTACCGGAAAATCGTGGTCTGGTCTTGTGAGTCCCGATTACAGTTGGTAAGAGCTGATGATAAGGTCGGAGTTTGGAGCAGACCCCACGAAGCTATGGACCCAAGTTGTCAACGAGACACTGAGCAAGCTGGTGGTGGCTTGATGATTTGGGTTCTGAACTCATCATTGACTACATGTGATTGGTTTCGGCTACTTGCAGACCACTTGCAGCCACTCATGGATTTCATGTTCCCAAATAACGATGAAATCTTTGTGGGTGACAATGTGCCCTGACAACGAGCTACAGTTGTTCGCGAATGGTTTGAGGAACGTTCTGGACAGTTCGGGCGAATGATCTGGCCACCCAGATCGCCCGACCTGAATACCATCGAATATTTATGGGATATAACCGAGAGGTCAGTTCGTGCACAAAATCCTGCACCGGCAATACTTTCGCTACTATGGACGGCTATGGAGGCAACACGTCTCAGTACTTCTGCAGAGGACTTCCAACGACTTGATGAGTCACTCCACTTCCAGTTGCTGCCCTACGCCGTTCAAAACGAAGGCCGACACGATATTAGGAGATATCCCATGAATTTTGTCACCTCAGTGTGTGTAGAGCGACAAGTGAGATGATAGTAAATAAAACGGAAAGGAGAAGTATGAAGGAAACGAATTATCTGCAATGAAAGAGAAGTGAGTAGCTTCGTTAATACAACCGAATGTTGATTAAATTACACTAAAGTTAGAGTCCACGCATTTTCTTAAGATACGAAAGTAGCCAAACAACACCTGTGAATGTTGGTATTCTCGTATCTCGTACAGAGAACGATGCGACGTAGTCAGAGCAACGAATAAGTATATAGTAGAAATAGAGAAAACCAATGCAAACCTGTGAAAGCCGAGACGCACTCGATCTTGGGTGATTTTAAATACCGAAAAGAAGTAGTACAAAAAGGAATTTCATAGCCAGAAGGAAGAAAGAGTAGCGTTTAACGTCCTCCCGACATCGAGGTTTTTAGAGACGGAAGAAAGAATGAAATTTTGACATCCATCGAAGAATATAGATATCGGAAAATGTAGAGGAGAACTGACGGTAAAGCATGATGAAAATTTGATTCCTTAATACAATTCATAACGGGGCAGGAGCTCGGCGCTATCAAAAAGGATGCTTAAAAATCGCGAGGGGTTGGCGGTATGCAAATACTCTTCTATCTCAAGGCATTTAGGTTAGTTATTAAACATACATTGGGAGCGAGAGTTCATTCCTCCGCGTGCTGAGTGTCTTGGTCTTAAAAGATACTTTTCCATTTCGATCACACCATTTACAGAATGTTTTTGACTGCGTCAGCTTCTACCTTCTACACACGACGTTGGGAAATACGAAGAATTTTGTAACAAAATTCACACAGTACTCCATTTTGTAGCATATACAATGTGGATCAATGGTTAGCTACGTAAACCAGTCTTAAAAATCGATCTCTGTGACAAGACTGTCATTGGACATCGATTTTATTCCAGGCAGAGAAAGTCATAGTGTCCTCGAATGCAGATACACTGTGTGATCAAAAGTATCCGGACACCCACAAAAGCATACGTTTTTCATATTAGGTGCATCGTGCTGCCACATACTGCCAGGTACTCCATATCAGCGACCTCAGTAGTCATTAGACATCGTGTCAGAGCAGAATGGGGTGTTTCGCCGAACTCACTCACTTCGAACGTGACCAGGTGATTGGGTGTCACTTGTGTCATACGTCTGTACACAAGATTTCCACACTGCTAAACAACCTTAGGTACAATGTTTCCGATGCGATAGTGAAGTGGCAACGTGAAGGGACAGGCACAGTACAAAAGTGTACAGGCCGACCTTGTCTGTTGACTGACAGAGACCGCCGACAGTTGAAGAGGGTCGTAATGTGTAATAGGCAGGCATCTATCCAGATCATGACACAGGGATTGCAAACTGCATCAGGATCCACTGCAAGTACTATGACAATTAGGCGGGAGGTGAGAAAACTTTGACTTCATGCTCGAGTGGCTGCTCTAAGCCACACATCACGCCGTAAATGCCAAACGGTTTTTAAACTTGAGAAAAAAAAGGATAACTGCAAACTCATCTTTCTGGCTTCTCTTACTTTTTATTGTACCGTTAGGTGTAGCGTCATTGATTCATAATCAAAACGTCGTCGTCCCGGGTTAGAATCCCGCCGCTGCTTAAATTTTGATTAATAATCAACATTGGTGGCTGAAGAATTCCGACTTAAGAAGTCACCCTAATTCTGTCAACGGCCTTGTAAAAGAGGGCAGAGGATCGGGTAGAGGTTCAGGGCGCTTTCTTGTCCTAAGGGTGGGAAAATGTCCCTAAAGGTGGAAGAATCAGTAATGATCAACGGCATGAGGATCCAGAAGGCAATGGAAAGCACTGCATTGAAGACACGCAACGTGTATCCACAGGACATGTGGCCTGTAACTGAAGAAGTGTCATGATGATCTCTCCATTGACAAAAGATTCCGGAGTAGTCCCCCATTCGGATCTCCGGGAGAAAACGATTGAACAGTCAAGGGGAGGATAACGTTCTACGAGTCGGGGCATGGAATGTCAGAAGCATGAACGTTTTAGGGAAACTAGAAAATCTGAAAAGGGAAATGCAAAGGCTCAATCTAGATATAGTAGGGGTCAGTGAAGTCAAGTGGAAAGAAGACAAGGATTTCTGGTCAGATGAGTATAGGGTAATATCAACAGCAGCAGAAATTGGTGTTACAGGAATTGGTTTCCTTATGAATAGGAAGGTAGGGCAGAGAGTGTGTTTCTGTGAACAGTTCAGTGACAGGGTCGTTCTTATCAGAATCGACAGCAAACCAACACCGACAACGATAGTTCAGGTATACATATCGACGTCGCAAGCTGAAGATGAAGAGTTAGAGAAAGAGTATGAGGTTATTGAAAGGGTAATACACTATGTAAACGGCGATGAAAATCTAATAGTCATGGGGGACTGTAATGCAGTTGTAGGAGAAGGAGTAGAAAAAAAGGTTACAGTAAAATATGGGCTTGGGACAAGGAATGAGAGGAGAAAGACTAATTGAGTTCTGTAACAAGTTTCAGTTAGTAATAGCGAATACCCTGTTCAAGAATCACAAGTGGAGGAGGTATACTTGGAAAAGGCCGGGTGATACGGGAAGATTTCAGTTAGGTGACCTCATGGTCAGACAGAGATTCCGAAACAGATACTGGATTATAAGGCATTCCCAGGTGCAGATATAGACTCAGATCACAATATAGTAATGAGGAGTAGGATGAAGTTTAAGATAATAGTCAGGAAGAATCAATACGCAAACAAGTGTGAAACGGAAGTATTAAGGTTTGACGAGATACACTTGGAGTTTTCTAAGGCTATATATACAGCAATGAGGAATAGCTCAGTAGGCAGTACAATTGAAGAGGAATGGACATCTCTAAAAAGGGCCATCACAGAAGTTGGGAAGGAAAACATAGGTACAAACAAGATAACTGTGAAGAAACGATGACTAACAGAAGAAATACTTCAGTTGGTGGTTGAAAGGAGGAAGTACAAAACTGTTCCAGGAAACTCAGGAATACAGAAATACAAGTCGCTGAGGAATGAAATAAATAGGAAGTGCAGGGAAGCTAAGACGAAATGGCTGCAGGAACAATGTGAAGACATTGAAAAGAAATGATTGTCGTAAAGACAGACTAAGCATACAGGAAAGTCAAAACAAGCTTCGGTAACATTAAAAGCAAGGGTGGTAACATTAAGAGTGCAACGGGAGTCCCACTGTTAAATTCAGAGGAGAGAGCGGATATGTGGAACGAATACATTGAAAGCCTCTATGAGGGGGAAGATTTGCTTCGTGATAGAAGGAGAAAAAGGAGTCGATTTAGAAGAGATAGGGGATCCAGTATTAGAATCAGAATTTAAAAGAGTTTTGGAGGACTTGCGATCAAATAAGGCAGAGGGGTAGATAACATTCCATCAGAATTTCTAAAATCATTGGGGGAAGTGGCAACAAAACTACTATTCACGTTAGTGTGTAGGGTGTATGAGTCTGGCGACATACTATCGGACTTTCAGAAAAGCATCACCCACACAATTCCGAAGACGGCAAGAGCTGACAGTGCTTAACAGCTCATGCATCCAAGTTGCTTACAAGAATAGTGTACAGAAGAATGGAAAATAAAACTGAGGATGCGCTAGATGATGATCAGTTTGGTTTTAGGAAAAGAAAAGGCATGAGAGAGACAATTCTGCCTTGCGGTTAAGAATGGAAGCAAGACTAAAGAAAAATTAAGACATATTCATAGGACTTTTCGACTTGGAAAAAGCATTCGACAATGTAAAATGGTGCAAGATGTTCGAAATTCTGAAAAAAGTTGGGGTAAGCTATAGGGAGCGACGGGACTTATACAATACGTACAACAGCCAAGAGGGAATAATAAGAGTGGACGACCAAGAACGAAGTGCTAGTATTAAAAAAGGTTTAAGACAAGGATGTAGCCTTTCGCCCCTACTGTTCAATCTGTACATCGCGGAAGTAATGATGGAAATAAAAGAAAGTTTCAGGAGCAGAATTAAAATTCAGGGTGAAAGGATATCGATGATACGATTCGCTGATGACATTACTATTTTGAGTGAAAGTGATGAAGAAGTACATGATATGCTGAACGGAATGAACAGTTTAATGAGTACACAGTATGGACTGAGAGTAAATGAGAAGTAGTAGAAATGAGAACTTAACTTTCCTGTATGCTGAATCTGTCCTTGATGGTCACGAAGTAGATGAAGTTAAGGAATTCTGCTACCTAGGCAGCAAAATAACCAACGACGGACGGAGCAAGGAGGACATCAAAAGCAGACAAACTATGTCAAAAAAGGAATTCCTGGCCAAGAGAAGTCTACTAATATCAAATATCGGCCTTAATTTGAGGAAGAAATTTTGAGAACGTACGTCTGGGGTACAGCATTGTATGGTAGTGAAACTAACTGTGGGAAAACCGGAACAGAAGAGAATCGAAACATTTGAAATGTGGTGCTACAGACGAATGTTGAAAATTAGGTGGACTGATAAGGTAAGGAATGAGGAGGTTCTACGCAGACTCTGGGAGGAAAGAAATATGTGGAAAACACTAATAAGGAGAAGAGACAGGATGACAGGACATCTGTTAAGACATGTGGGAATGACTTTCATGGTACTAGAGGGAGCTGTAGAGGGCAAAAACTGTGGAGGAAGACAGAGTTTGGAATGCATCCAGCAAATAATTGAGGACGTAGGTTCCAAGTGCTACTCTGAGATAAAGAGGTTAGCACAGGAGAGGAATTCGTGACGGTCGGCATCAACCGGTCAGAAGTCTGATGACAAAAAAAAAAAAA